>NW_026732551.1:372500-542017 GCF_028476545.2 Physella acuta | reverse complement strand
AATCTAAAAAACTGAAGGGGTTTGATGGAAGCTCAAATTTCTGGACAAATCCAGCAAGAATCGGCTCAGAGATTTTATCACCTACTTAGCGAGAATGCAATAAACAGATTGGCACTCTTCAGCCGTGTGAAAACAAGAAAGTGACCGGGAAAATGGCTGCAAAAATGTGTGCGTCATTCAGATCAAAGACCGGGGGTGGTAGACAAATGCTATCAATTCGCTGCACAACGCGCTATGGTTTTTTTTTTATATAAGCCGGGTTAGGTCTCCATTGATTCCACTTCATGGCATTAGGTCCTGGTTCATATTAGTTAAATCACATGGGGGCAAAGGTCACATTAGCTGAAGCACTGTAGGTTATATGTCATATTGTGTAAATAAAAGATATATCCGTTCTTTTACCCGTGTTACAGTTTCGAGATACAAAAAATCTTTTTCTACCATAGCAACTACTACCTAATTTTTTCTACCATAGCAACTACTACCTAATTTTTCTACCATAGCAACTACCACCTATTTTTTTTCTACCATAGCAACAACTACCCAATGTTTTCTACCACAGCAACTAATATCCACATTTTTCTACCATAGCAACTACTATCCAACTTTTTCTACCAGAGCAACTACTACCCTTTTTTCTACTGTAGCAACTACTACCAGTAGCGTAGCGAGGGGGGGGGGGGGCGGGGGGGACATATGTCCCCGGGCGCCGAGCTTAGGGGGGCGCCAAAATGGGTTGGAAAAAATAAATTGAAAGGTTGAGGGGGAGGGGGGGTGCAAATCGAAAGTTTGAGGGGGGGGGGGTGCAAATCGAAATCTCGAGGGGGGGGGGGTGCAAATCGAAAAGTTTTTCTGCTGCAGCAACTACTACCCAATTTTTTTCTACTAGAATAAATACCCATCTTTTTCTTCCACAGCAACTACTACCCATCTTTTCTACTGTAGCAACTACTACCCAATTTTTTTCTACTGTAGCAACTACTACCCAACTTTTTCTACCATAGCAACTACTACCCTTTTTTCTACTGTAGCAACTATTACCAAACTTTTTTTTTTACGTGTAACAACTGCTACCCATTTTTTTCCTACTAGAACAACTACCCATCTTTTCTTCCACAGCAACTACTACCCAACGCTGCATGTTTGTTGAGCCAATGTCCAGCATTATCCCGGTACTAGAGATGGCAGTGGCGGATTAAGATAAAGGCTGACAGGGCTTTAGCTAGGGGCTACAATCTTTAGGCCCACATTTTTTTATTCTATGAGACAGATGGGCTGTTTTACTTTCCAAACAATTTTATATAGGTTGCATCGGTCAATGACATCTTTCTCCTCCCCCCCCCCCCCCCACATACAGATTTTCAAGAAGGGGCCCCGTCCGTTCTTAAATCACCAGTCAATAGGCCCTTGCGCACATACTCTAGGTAAAAATTATCCAAAGCATGATTGTAATAGAATTCACAAATTTAACTTATAGCTTAGCAGTTTAAAAATATATGAAATAACAACTATGTATTCCCTAATGTGGTCATCTTTTGACCCAACCACTTTCGGAACCACTCGTGGAACCCTCGCTACTATTTGTCTAACCGCAAAGGCAGGATTTGATCAAAGCTGTGCTCTCGCATAATGCTGAGGCCCCTCGTACCAAAAGTGAACAGCCTCCTCGTGTCTGAAGTCGCCGCCACGAGTGTATCCTCTTGACGGCCATAACGCTGAGGAAGAGAGGCTGCTAAATTTATGTGACGTGTTCATTTAATTAATGAAGTGACTAAATATCTGTGACTGGCTCATTTAATTAATGAAGTCAAGTAGCGATCAAGCTCTTGCATAAAGATTCCCGTGTAACTTGAATGGTGTAGCTCTTATGGTAGCTGACTCACGAAGTAGTGTTTGTGATAAATGAAAACTCACTATATCATAGTATGTTTGCATCATGGGCGGAGTTAGCCCAAAGTGGGTGGGGGATATTAACGATGAGACAAAAGTTATAAAATTTTATTCTGTTATGCTATTTTATATCACGTAAGGATTAGTTGTGGCTTATACATTTTTATTTTTTGAATCTTAACTATGGTAAATGGTGGTATAGATATGGTATATTATAGTTATATAACACTGGATTGAAACGACAAAGCGTACAGAAACTCCGAAGATGCTTCTTAAACTGTAATTCTTTTGTTATACTGTGATAATAAAAGGGATATCATCTAGTTATACTTTGATAATAAATGGGCAATCATTTAGTTATACTGTGATAATAAATAGGCAATCATTTAGTTATTTTGTGATAATAAACGGACAATTATTGAGTTATATTGTGATGAGTGGGCAATCATTTTGTTATGTTGTGATAATAAATGGGCAATTGCTACGTGTATGACATGTAATCTGTAAGGCTTACATTGGCAGCAGATTATCTGTGAATTATCCAACCCCAAGTTGAATTGTTCCTTTATTAGATTACTGTCGCATCACGTTTTTTAATATTTCAGCACAAGTTTTATTGGGTGTGTGAATAAAATAAATATAAGCCTGTGTTTCACTGAATCGATCATTTCAATTTTTTCTTGTAGATTATTGTATCAGGGGACTAGCATGTTGCTATACATGGGAGGATAGAAACGTTGATAATTGGGCGCAGCTTTCAATTAGTTAATTAAACTTCTTTTTAGGCTAATTGCTTGTAATTAAGATAAATACGAACAGCTCTAATTTGATATATTTCTAATATTGGGACACTTGTGTTACGTAGGGGTTGGATAGGGCCCGTAAGCCAGTGGTCAAATACTCCATAAATTGACGTATTTAAGGTGCTGATGACACCATAATTTTATGTAAACATGGTTTTGATGACTCCTTTATTTCGTGTAAAGGAATGATGACTCCATAATTTCATACAAGTACGGTGCTGATGACTCCATAATATTATGTAACAACGGTTCTAAAGAATAAGTAATTTCATGTAAGGTACTGGTGACTCCATAATTTCATGTGAATACCCTACTGATGACTCCATAATTTCATGTGGTTACAGTACTGATGACTCCATAATTTTATGTAAGTACGATGCTGGCGACTGTGTAATTTCGTGTATAGTTTTGGCCAGCCCTATTTAATATTCCCTCTTACGACGAGTTGTTCCCATGTAAACTCACTTGACGAGCCTCCAGGGATTCGATCCCTGAATTGCCAATCGGTGGGTTTTTTCACGTTAAAAAGTTGTAAATTTATCCCTCGATCGGTCAAAGAGCAGTCATTAATATTCATTATGATAATGCTGTCGCGAGAAATAAAAAACGTTATCAAATTGTATTACGCATTATTTATGTTTTTACAGTATCGGCGTTTACAGAATAAACTCCTCGCCACACAATCGTGAATAGAAAAGTCTGTTCTCGATATCGTCATTTACTCGTACATGTCTCTACAAATCAGCATTTAGCCCCCCCCCCCCCACCCCCACCTCCCTTCCCCAATTTGTCTAAAGCAACACGACGTCAACCAAACCAACCCCTTATTTGATCACTAACTATATATTTGGTATATAGAATCTACGCCCACAAGTTTTCCAAGCAGCCATTTCTTTTTAAATTTATGATAATGGCAGATGTAGCATGGAATTGTATGTCTATTATATGACTAGTAATATGTGAATGTGGGTTTATAAATGTAGGCCCTATGTCTACAAAACAAATTTCTTGAAAATAATTGGTTCAGTATTACAACAAACAAGACTGTCCGGCGTGATTGACCTCTAGATGAGGTCAGAGGTCGCGCGGCCACACCACACAGCAACACATAGCCAGTCGTCTGCTCCTGCTGTGTACAAAACGTTTGTGGTTTCCCTGGACCGTAGGCTAGCATACCGCTACACAAGTTCAGTCGCTCATTTCCAACACGCTACAAGTTACACAGTTACACATTGACTGATACTAAGTTATTTTTAAAAAAAAAAATATTACTTCCACGTAGGCCTACACATTTTAGATAATATAATCACCGCCGTCAACGTTATGGTTTCATGTCTAACTATAACTATTAATGTAAAAAAAAATGTTTTATTTATAACGCCGTTAGAAATCTTTAACTGTGTAGTACATCGTCGTCTGGTCATGTTCACTGTTCTTGGACAAAAGGCGGGAAAAAGTTTCTGCAGGATGGTGAAAAGACGAGACCCGACCGAGTGCCGACGTCTAGACAGCCAGACGCAACTGTTGATGCGCCGACACCAGAAATAACTCGTGCAGACGTGCTGTCCAGTTTGTTGCGTCTTGCCCTCCGTAACCAGCCAGTCACCTTCACCCCCCCCCCCTCCCCGCGTCAATTTATGACGACCGTGTAAACACATGGCCTACACTACCAACGAGGTAAACAAATAAAACACGTGACGGACGGTAAATGAAAAAAAAAAAGATTTTCAGTTTTCACACACTGTAACTTCACGAGAAATTTGCACGAGAGTTTTTTTTACACGAGCCAATGGTTTTCTGACGCGACCTTGCTTGTGGGCTGTAGCGATCCTTCGACAGTAATCGCCTGCTGAAAAAACTGCGTTTTCATTTGTTAAAAAATAAATTTTAAATAAATTATAAAAACTAATAATATTTAAATCTAGATCTCTGGCTTGTTTTGGAAAATTATTTTTTTTGTTCATTTTAAGTAATCATAAACAAATATTTACTAACATCACAAACTTAATCTAGTTAACTTAAATGGTGCTTATATTTTTTACTAATCTGTTATACAAAATATAAAGAAGATTTGGCCTTTAAGATAGCTTTAAAAAAAATCTCAATAAAAAAAAAATCAGAGTATCGTCCCGAGTATCGCGACAACCCGAGTACTGACTTGATACGGATTTTAAACAATCGAATAGATCACGCAGACTGTGAAATTTTTAACACGCACTTGTTCAGGGAGATCAACTCAGTAGTTTACATAATTGTTTTTAATCTTTATTTTTTTTAATTGGCGTGTTAATTAGCGGTGGTGCTTTGATCTAATTAGATCGAATTATCTAAGACATGCTGAACGGAATTGTAAAATCCCACCAGTTACGGCCAATAACGGCCGCGCCCGTGTCGACATCATCAGACGATAATGACCATCAGCAGGCAGACGACTGTGCGGCCATCATGGGTAAGCCGACATTAATTAAAAGCTTTAGCTAATAATTTAATTGTACAATCGACGCTTGAATTATTTACACACTGTATATGAGGCGTGTAGTGTTTGCCTAGTATAGTGTTGTGGTGACCTTTCGTTATTCTGTAACTTATTCTAGTCTAGATCTATAATTTACAATCACCATTGTCGTTCGGTATTTTATTCTGCTGACTTTCAGTTAATTATCGGAACTTTTTTTTAGCTAATTATAAGTTTATAACTAATGAGCTATTAGAAATTGACCTTCAAGGAATAATTAGTCTAGTAAATTCGAAGGTCAGTAAGACATTCAATGATTCATTCTATACAAGTACTGAAGACGACTCAGGATATTAAATATTATTACAAACTTGTGGCATATGGACATATTAGTTAGCAACTAATTACACGGATCTAGATCTAGATGTAGATCTATAGCTTATTTTAAAACTTGAATATCTGTATAGGGCTACACTGTGAGAATATAGTGGTTTAATTTTTAAAAATCTACACAAAGTGGATCAGTTGAGATGGCGCGGGATGGGTTAGCTGTCGTTGGTCAAGTCAAGGCCTAGTCTGTGGGAGAAATATTTCCAATCAATGCACCAAAGTATTGACAGTAGATCTACTTGTTAAAACAATGAATTTTGTTTAAGGCATTTTAATAATAACATTGTCAGATACTACCCCACCACTTCGTCTTTCTAAAAACGAGGGTGGGGGTGAAGGTTTTTTGTAGTAAAAGATGGCTAGATCTAGACTAGTATTATCTGATATCAATATATAAACCTAATCGTAAACATTACAGTAACACTATTAAACCCTTGCTTAATTACACAGAAGTGCCCATTGTTGAATTTTTTCTAGTAATAGGTTTAGATTAGAACTATGATTTACATTGAAAGTCTAGTGGTATGTTAGTGAATCAATAGGCTATACAACTACTTTGGCCCCTAACTACTTTGGCCCCTGTGGTGCAACTACTTTGGCCCCTGTGGTACAACTACTTTGGCCCCTGTGGTACAACTACTTTGGCCCCTGTGGTACAACTACTTTGGCCCCTGTGGTACAACTACTTTGGCCACTGTGGTACAACTACTTTGGCCACTGTGGTACAACTACTTTGGCCACTGTAGTGCAACTACTTTGGCCACTGTAGTACAACTACTTTGGCCACTGTAGTACAACTACTTTGGCCACTGTAGTACAACTACTTTGGCCACTGTAGTACATCAACTTTGGCCACTGTAGTACAACTACTTTGGCCACTGTAGTACAACTACTTTGGCCACTGTAGTACAACTACTTTGGCCACTGTAGTACAACTACTTTGGCCACTGTAGTACAACTACTTTGGCCACTGTAGTACAACTACTTTGGCCACTGTAGTACAACTACTTTGGCCACTGTAGTACAACTACTTTGGCCACTGTAGTACAACTACTTTGGCCACTGTAGTACAACTACTTTGGCCACTGTAGTACAACTACTTTGGCCACTGTAGTACAACTACTTTGGCCACTGTAGTACAACTACTTTGGCCACTGTAGTACAACTACTTTGGCCACTGTAGTACAACTACTTTGGCCACTGTAGTACAACTACTTTGGCCACTGTAGTACAACTACTTTGGCCACTGTAGTACAACTACTTTGGCCACTGTAGTACAACTACTTTGGCCACTGTAGTTCAACTACTTTGGCCACTGTAGTTCAACTACTTTGGCCACTGTAGTACAACTACTTTGGCCACTGTAGTACAACTACTTTGGCCACTGTAGTACAACTACTTTGGCCATTTAAAAATGTTATCTGGACCTTATTATAATTACTTTCCTTCTCCTAAAATAACAAACTAGGCTTGGCCTGCCATCATATTTCAAGTATTGAATGTCTGAAAAAGTTCAAGTTAAAATAAACACCAGCCGCCATCTTACTTTTGTCATTGTTCGTGGCACGCGCACACAAAAATAATGTCAGACATCTGTATTCAAAGATTCTGGGGAAGGGCTGTAGTAGGGGGGGGGGGGGGGGGTAGAGAGCCGGTTTAGTTTTGAATGAGTGAGAAAAGTTGTATTCATCAAAAGGCGATTTATAGCCCTCGCAAGCCCCTCGACAGCCCAATAAGCTGAACGTCTGCTAGCCATGAAAAGCGCGCTAGTCGAAATTATCACAGGTAATTAAACAGACGTTTAATTCCATCGTGCATATAGTGCTAGCAACAGCTGATGATTGGGTTTCTTTATGTCATTAAATATGAGAATCTAGGTATTAGTTTGCCCCTATCCTAGAAGGCGTCGCAAAAAAAAATTAATCTGTATGTGAAAAGAAAAATGTCGGATTCAGCTGTTCCATGTCACCAAGATGTGATGATGTATGTTACGTTTATTCTAATCAGCAGTTGCGCCGGGTGGCTGAGTCGTTATTGGCCTACCTAGTGTTGAACTATATTGAGCATGACTTGACCATATCAACAACTGACCACCAGTTGAACAACTGTCCAGTTGGATTTCCATATTTTAACCTATTATGAGAGATTAGTATCGTATTTTAAAAAAAAAAAAATTCATACACAATTTGTTTAATGTGTAGTTTAAAAATAGAAATCAGACTTCATATAAATCATGTCTACACAAGTTTACGTACAAAGTAAATAAATTCAAAACCACCCTATTGTTTTTAGTATAAGTTCAGTAGGCTTATATTTATAGACGCGTGTCGTTAAACGAATGGCCCCACCGGCTCTCCTTGTTATTGCTAGTTAATTTCAATTCTCCCGCTGGTCTGTTTGAAGGACAAATACAGCACTAAATCCCCAACACGCTTCGCTTACCACGTGGTTTAGGCGGCACGCGAACGCTTTCACGGATTTTTCTTTGTCGAAAACCATCTGCCGAGACTAGTGTTAGTAGTGGCGAGGGTTCTTTGTGATTTTGTGGGACGTATCACTGGGGCGAATTTTTAAAATGATAATTTAAATATAACCGGTAAAAAAAAAAAAAAACGAGGAAGTCGGGTCTTTTGTTAAATGGGGCGAGGGAGGGGAGGGTAACGTATCCATTCTCTACATTGAGGAGACGGGACACCGGCACGTGACCGCGCTTGTTGTGTTTATTTTCATCTGGGCGCACTGGAGTGAGTCAAAGGTTAACTCCGCCTCTCAACCAATCATCTCGCGGCGCTGCCGCGGTGCGTGGTGTAGCCTAGTCTTTGTGCTAGATTAGTAAAAATAAAATAAAAAAATCCCTTGCGGAAGAGGGGGGTTCTAAGCGAAGGATACCACATATTCATAAAGAACTCACGAGCGCTGGAAGTTTCATTTTAATTTCTGAGTGGCATAGGATAGACACATGAGTTTTCTGTTAGTGTTTAGATGAACTCTTATTTCTGGTAGAAGCGCTACGTTTTTTAAAAAAAAATGCCTGAACCAGTTTCAGATCTGAACCGTAATCAGGAGGTTGGATACTACGGCAGTGGAGGTAATTTCTACGTGAACGAGGACCCGCTGGACATCAACGTGCGTAACCTGGAGAACCTGTCCCTGATGGACAACTTCAGCTCGGCCCTGGGTGGGATAGAGACCAGTGACACCCTCGAGTATTTCCACGACTTTGACGCGGTCCTCAACCCGTACATCGACGACCCCAAGGAGGGGAACATATCGAGGACGGTGCGAGTGCCTTCCTCCGAGCATGTTGCTGAGATTGTTGGTCGTCAAGGTAACCACATTTATTTTATCTGCTGTTAAGTGTTGTTTATTAGGCGTGTAAAATGTAACGTCGTTAGGCCGGCGAGGCGTAATTAATTAACCCAGCACACCACAATTTCATAGGAAACCGCTTGATTGCTAACATTTAAGTAAGAGAAAAAATACATTCTCAATTAAATTAAATGCATCAATAGATCTAGTTTGATTATATTAATATACTAGCCGTCCCGGCCAGGCCCTGCTCTGGCTTCTGTGAAAAACCTTTCCGTTAAAGACCATTACCTGTGTGTTTAGTAATCATCATAAACCCGGCATTGCCCACCCAAACCACAACCAACCAAAACAACAAAACGCAAACATAACGCTAACACAATTAGAAATACAAACGAAAACAAAAACCTAACAACAAACCCAACCACAACCACAAACACCAACACAAACACAAAGAAAAAACAAACGAAAACAAAAACCTAACAACAAACCCAACCACAAACACCAATACCAAAAAAAAAACAACGAAAAAGCAAACGAAAACAAACCAAATCCAAACGCAAAACCAACCAAAAACACAAATACAAACCCAAACAAAAAAAAACACAAACAAAAACGAAAAAAGAAAGAACAAAAACGAACCAAATCAAAACGCAACCACTAACGCAAACCCACCTAAACACAAAGAAAACACTAACGCGAACATAAACGCCCGGGGCAGAATCGCCTGTTTTAGCTTAATAAACGACTATAGTACCCCAACTTATTCATAGTTTTTGCACTCACTTAAACGAACGCGCCTGTTTCAATTTAATGAACAATTATAATACTCCAAGCTTATCCGTAAAATACCTAAAACATTTGCACTTGATCAATCCCCGCTAATTATGTAATTATTTTTTTCCCAACACCAAAACAAAGTAATTAAAAAGTAAATGCTTTTCAACTAATGCAATGTTTTCATAAAGGGAAGTAATTGTGTTTTGCCTAATTTATCAAAGGGAAGTAAGCGCTATAGGACTAAATAAAAACATAATTAGAATTTTTGTAAAAGATGATATTTTTTTAAAACTTGTGTTTAATGAACATGCCGACAATTATTACTATAATTTGAAAAATGAAAATGATTTCCCAACACTTTTAATAGTAATTTTTTAACTCATAAATTTAGACAAACGCGCACGATAATTGATCTCACACTTAAATCCGTAGAAATGCCAACGACAAACATATGCGTTACAGAATTGAGCTTTATATATTAGATGTAGGGGATCTAGATCTAGTATTGAGTAGTGTAGTTAGCCCTACCTAAACTTAAATAGATCTAGATCTAAATCTATATATTGAGCATTGTGTATGTACATGTAGATACTAAGATAGTTGTGATGCAGGCCTTATTCCACTGTAGTCTTGTAGATATCTAGTTGGCTATTTTCGTCCATAGGCTAGTTGGCTAATTTAGATCAATAAAGCAATAGCTGATACAAAATGTAAATGCACATGCAACTTGTATTTCACCTGCTACCCTCAGGCCCAAGCGAGCGGGTTAATGAAGGTGACTAGACTCTAATTGTAAATTATAATTCTGTAATTAAGACGCCGATCATATGCATCAGGATATCGATAGGGTGTACAGCTGTGTAGATTATGCTGAAGCTTCGTTTATGTCATGTGTGTAGGCCTATTCAGTAACTAAGTTTTCTAGCACCCCTAGGGACAACCCCACCACCCTTAGACTCCTCCACCTTACTCATCAACGAGCCGTAAACACGTCTATGTTCTTGTCTTTGTTCATCTACATCCATGCCTGAACAAGTGGTTATTTTTCTCCATGTATTTACCATTGTTGCTCCCCCCCCCCCCCCTAATTCCTTCTTCGACCTGACATGTCTAACCAACGGTTACATAACGTTTAGGATCACTGAACATGTCTAACTCCTGCTCTAGTCAAGCGAGACCGACTTTACAATCCACCGGATTAAGAGAACGATTTTACACTACATTTCATCGAAGGATTTCGAACATGCTACCCTTCCGTGTAGCGGCTGTGTGGGCTGCAAAATGTTCCACTAAACACATTCGTACATTTCACACTAAACCCGTGTCTTTCGTTTACCGAGTTATTTCCCCCCCCCCCCCCCCAAACAGACTTTTTTCTTGTTTTTAACAGAAAAGATCAATGAATTCCCTCCCCTTCCTCTTCAGTCCGACTAGGCTTCCTGTCAGCCGGTATTTCAATTGACCATTGTCCGTTTCACGGGAGGAAGAATCTGGAAAAGGGTTCATTGATGGATGTCAAGGGAAGTTGGGGGGGGGGGGGGGAGGGGGGGGGGTGACCGGGAGGCACCAGACAGGACAATGGCCAACGACAGGTGTTGTGTCTGCCTAGTACCGGGCTGTTCACTCTTTGTACTGTCGGCAACCTCCCCCCACCTGCCGTGATTTTTGCCGCACAATTTCTCTTTATTTGTTAAACCTCCCACATCCTTCATGTAATAAACTTACAGACATTTTAACGTTAGTGTTTAGGCATCCCATTGTGTTGAGAAAGGTAAATATTTTTACTATATATAACCTTACCTGTGTAGGTAGGTAGGACTATCGTGTATCAACAAACATAACATAGACCACATGACTCATTGTGTTGGCATCGCTCGTCGGTTGCTTAAGCTTTTAAATGAGTTTTTTTTCCCCTCGTAAACGTTTTAGCTAAAAATAAGGAATTTTCATTCTTTCGTCTCTGACGTACGGCTAACAAAAAAAAAACCGTACTACCAGTGTCGTGTTGATTTGTAGCTTCACGTCTGCACACTGGCCGTTGACTAACTGCGGCATGAAGAGGCTGTGTACGCAACAACTGTAACATTATATGCCTACTTTATTCGCCTCTTGTGTCAGTACTCGTGTGTGTTGGTTGTAGTGGTTATTTTTTTTTGTACCAGTCTATTAAAGGTTAACGGAAATTCCCTATCCAGTCGTTCGTTCGCTGAACTCAAAATGTTATACTTATACAACTGCATCGTTTTTTGTGTGTTGGTTTGATAGGTCTTAAACATTAGCGTTGGTGGTGTGGGGGGAATGTAATTCACTTAAATGCGGGGAGGTTGGTGTTTGGTTTTTTAGCGTGCAGCGTAAACTAACACCACTACAATGGCGCACTTTGCTTAAGGTGATGGATGCTCCCACCCACGGGGGGGGGGGGGGGAACTTCACACTATCAGCTGCCCGGCTTCAGGCCCCTACAGTAAACCATATTAGCCGGTCACCCCCGGGGGGAATCAAGGTTCAAGGCCCCCGGATAATTTCTTTGTCGGTCAGCCTGTCAGATTAATTTCTTTATTTACTTCTGCCAAAGTGGATGTGAATCAAAAGTAATGTATTATAGATCAGGGTCGGGTTGAGTGGTAATCGAACCCCAGTCATGTCTGTCAGAATACCGTATTGTGTATTCCATCTTTGTTTGCTGTGCTCTTTGTTCTCGCTATTTATGTATAAGCCATTTCCTCATTATCCATCGTCGACACACAATTCCTACTTGGCTATTTATAGCTGACCTACATCTTCTAAGATTCTTAACTATTTATTTACAACAACGGCGATAGGAATAAACGGGGCGAAGAAACATTAACAAATGTACAGATATGCTCTAAAAATAGCCCGTCTGGAGTAAAACCAATATAAAAACACTCGAGCCGTCTTAAACAGCGTCGAATAGCCTCGTATGATTTACAGCGTGAGTCAGATGTGTACCCAAAGTTTCGTATCGATCCGCCGTGACGTCACCCATTCAGCAATTTACACCAGTCTCTCAAGCATTTATTTTATTCCTGTCAATAAGCATGTCGTTAAATATTCGATAAACACGACTTTAGCATCGGACTTAATTACGTCGTTGGCTCCTCGTCAAAAGAGACGTTATGTCCTCGTGTGCAGCACTTTAAACACCTCGTGAGCACTCGTCACTAATCATCGAACCTTCGTATCTTTTTACTTTCAAAATATAAAAAAAAAAATCCATCCCAAATCTCCTATCTCCTCCCAATAGGCACCTCGGGACATTTTTTACCCTCTCCCTCGTCCTCGTGTCCCGTCTAATCGATGAAAGTAGTGCACACTCGCGCTCCGTGGGCGAGCTACACTCTCCTATTCAAAGTACCGGGGATTTGTTCAGACTTTAGCTAATGGTCAGCCGCTGGTCAGCCATGCCACTGATATCATTGTGTTGATTGTCAGACGGACCGACCAACATCGAGTCATCAGTGTCCGATAGAATCTGACCTCGGCTGCCACCGGGAGATCTAGAACCGGTGGAAAAAATGGCTTGCTTGTTTGGTAACACTAGAGCCAAGGGGGGAAACAGACACTGGGAAGAGCTGGAATGCGGACGATTCTCTGTATACATAATAATGTTAACAGGCCGTGTTTAGGATGCAGACAGACAGCGCGGGTTAGGTTTACCTGCAAATATTTCCCCAGTTTTTTACTCGTATCGGGTGTCTATCTGGCTAAAATAGAAACAAGTGCTGAGATGTTGATTTGTTTCGTTTGTGGAGCTGGTGGGATGATAATTTTTATGGATAGCCCGTGAAACCAATATTTTTAGCGAATCAGTTCTATCAGGTTTTTTTTTTCCTCTATTTTATCACATAATTCCCGTCCCACTTTTTAGAGAATAGTCAGACATTTTGTTTAAGTTAATGACTTGTAACAATTTTCATTTGGTCATTTTTGCCCCCCCCCCCCCCCTCTCTTCTCGACTCTAATCATGGTTTATATCCATCTTCACTTACCACTGATCACCACTCCTCTCCTCTCCACTGATCACCACTCCTCTCCACTGATCACCACTCCTCTCCACTGATCACCACTCCTCTCTGATCACCACTCCTCTCTGATCACCACTCCTCTCCACTGATCACCACCCCTCTCCACCGATCACCACTCCTCTCCACTGATCATCACTCCTCTCCACTGATCTACACCCCTCTCCACTGATCACCACTCCTCTCCACTGATCACCACTCCTCTCCACTGATCTCCACTCCTCTACACTGATCACCACTCCTCTCCACTGATCACCACCCCTCTCCACTGACCACCTCACCACTCCTCTCCACTGATCACCACCCCTCTCCACTGATCTACACTCCTCTCCACTGATCACCACTCCTCTCCACTGATCACCACTCCTCTCCACTGATCACCACTCCTCTCCACTGATCTCCACTCCTCTCCACTGATCATCACTCCTCTCCACTGATCACTCCTCTCCACTGATCACTCCTCTCCACTGATCTACACTCCTCTCCACTGATCACCACTCCTCTCCACTGATCACCACTCCTCTCCACTGATCACCACTCCTCTCCACTGATCTCCACTCCTCTCCACTGATCTCCACTCCTCTCCACTGATCATCACTCCTCACCACTGATCACCACTCCTCTCCACTGATCACTCCTCTCCACTGATCACCACTCCTCTCCACTGATCACCACTCCTCTACACTCCTCTCCACTCCTCTCCACTGATCACCACCCCTCCCAACTGATCACCACTCCTCCCAACTGATCACCACCCTTCTCCACTGATCACCACTCCTCTCCACTCCTCATCACCTCATCTGCTCACAATTCCCCCTCAGTGCTCCGCTTACCACCCCCCCCCCCCCCCGTACCTGCCGCAAGTCAAACAGCCGGGAACACTCCTGGAGGCGCCAGAGTCGGTTGATATGGAATGTATCATCATCGATTACTAATACAAGTGCGCGTTTGTTCGGTACTCACTCTCGGTGGCGTAGACACAGGGGGCCTCCTCATTCGCGAGGACGCTACGAGGGGCTATATTTGACACGAGTGGCGTAATTCCCACAGCAATCTCGTATAGAAGTGGCTTCAAGCAGGGAATGTTATTGAATTGAATAAATATTTTCCGCCAGACTACAAAAGGCGGGGTAATTTATCAAGTTAATGACCATCGGTTAAACTATGATTGCATTGTCCTCCTTATCGAATAAAAATAATACGATTGCGTGGTCGCATCGCGGTTCGTTGGTTAAAACAGATCTAAATAAAATAATTTAATAACGAAGTTGTAAGAGCCTAGCCCAATAACAATGACAGTGATCTTGGCCACTTATTTGTACACAAGGGCCTAACCCCCCCCCCCCCCCTTTTATAGCCACGAATTTGTACACAGTGGCACAACAGAAGCAACGCCCCTGGTCAGAACCACTTATTTGTATACAGCCAACATCTCGGCACGCTCTTTGGAACATCCATCGGGCGGGGTAAAGTGAAATTGTAAAGAGAAAGGAAGTCAAGTCCTCGGGGAGGCCGTGTCGAGGGCGGGATCACTGCCGAGTCTGGAAAAAAAAAATAACGGCTCTGCCATTTTCTAGAAATGTGATTTAGTATCGACAACGCTGTGGACTTTTAAGGATTTAAAAAGTATCTTTATGTTTTGGAAAATGGAAATTTGAGACTTTCATGTAAATTACAGATTTAAAAAATACCTGGCCATTGAAATTATTGTCCAGAATGTG
This sequence comes from Physella acuta, assembly GCF_028476545.2. Classification (NCBI taxonomy): domain Eukaryota; kingdom Metazoa; phylum Mollusca; class Gastropoda; family Physidae; genus Physella; species Physella acuta. Next base: position 526,626 of record NW_026732551.1, on the reverse strand, counting down.
TAATCCTGTCGGTATTTGGTTTCGAGAAATCCATCTCATCTAGGCCAGGTTGTTTTCTCGCCTTTAAACATTAATGTCGGACAATCGGGCGTTGTGCTACTACTTGTGAACGACAGCCATTGACCTGGAAACATTTATCTGGCCAAGCCTGCATGATGCTGATATCACGTTACATAATTAATACATAGCTCTACTTTCTTTGAAACACGCTCACACCTCCACTCCCTTCCACACACTAGTTCCTTCAACTTTTTGAAAAAAAAGTATAATTTAACAGCTCACCCTCGACTACCAGTTATAAAAACACCCTCGGTATAAAAAGCTCGTTGTTCGGGACAACGACCTGACGGACGGTGCGGGACCCGACTCGTGTATTCAGCAGCTGATACGGATCTCAGATGAAATCAACGCGCGCGGCTTCTCCCAACAGTAAATATCTGTCTAGGAGCAGACGAGATCTCTGCCAGGCCTCCCCGACACACCCAGAACATTCTCGGCGTCGCAGGAATTTGATAAACTTTATCACACGGAAACCAAATTAGGCACTCGCGAGGCTCTCGCTATGAATGGGCCTACTATGGTATATATTGCTTCATACGCATAGTATCATGTATATATATATACACATACGTGTATAGATTTATTGTTCCATTTGATAAACTTTATCGCACGGAAACCAAATTAGGCACCCTGAGGCTCTCGCTATGAATGGGCCTACTATGGTATATGTTGCTTCATACTCATAGTAGGATGTATATAGGCCTATATATACACATACGTGTATAGATTTATAGTTCCATTTGATAAACTTATCACACGGAAACCCAATTAGGCACTCGAGACGCTATGAATGGGCATACTATGGTATACGTTGCTTCATACGCATAGTAGGATGTATATAGGCCTATATGTACATGTATAGATGTATAGTTCCATTTGATAAACTTTATCACACGGAAACTCATTTTATAATGTAAATAGCCCATATAATATACACATACATGCATAGATGTATATTTCCATTGGTTTGTGTTGTCCAGTCCCTCTGACAACTTGATTGTCCACTAGACTCAGGTAAACCAGTAATCGCAAGCCTGTGCAGAAGCCAAGCAGTTGTGGATGTAGCCACTTGATGTTCAAGAAACAGTTGTGCGACAACCGGACGGAGGGGAGGGGGGGTCGAGGCGAGAACGATCGTACTTTTAAACGACCACTCACCTGACGGGGGGAACGAACTCGTTCTGCGTCATCCTCACCTGGCCAGCTGTAGGCGAGGAATGCTACCGGTACCTTCCTTTCGAGTCATTTCCAACCCCCCCCCCCCCTTCCCTCTTCACCGGTGTTGATATGTTGGAATTTTGGCACGAGATTACTTTACTGCGTGAACGAAAGTCTGCAACCACCCTACCCCCTTTCTCTAGACGATGTTGAAAAATTCCAAGTTCAAGGCTAGTCATTGACTAGCCTACCTGTGATGCAGTTCACTGGTAAATTAACTGTAACTAAACTAATGATGGACAAGGAAGATTGATGAGCAGTTTTTGGCTCGTGAATTAATCATTCACCCCCCACCCATCCCAGTCCGCAACACAGCACTCGAATTTCCACGCACGTCGGTTTAAAAAAAACCGTACGGTTTAAGTTTCAGAACCCCATTCACACAATACACACAGAAACAGACCTGGAAAAATGTGTACGCTAAAACCAGGCCGAGGGGCGAACGACTTAATTACCGCTCCGTAAATGAGGCTACGGACGTGCTAATGAGACAACACCCTCGCCGGATGACGGCGCACAACGGTCTACACGCGTGTCCCACTTTGCGGTGACTGTCAGACGTTTTAGGTGTACTCACTGCCGTTCTGCGGAAATAATTGTTCGGTGTTGGCTTTTATTGACTAAATAAATTGCTACTTCTTCAATAGAATGGTCATTTAGATGTCAAAAAGTGTAAAATAATTTGCTTCTTCTTCAATAGACTTGCCATTTAGATGTCAAAAAGTGCAAAAGTTACCTTATAGTTTGATTTTTTTTTATTAAATATACTTTATCATACCAATATACTAAATCATTTAAACATTAAAAAAAATAAAAAGATTTACTTTTAATACAGTATTTACTGTGGCAATGGACCGATCTATTTAAATTAAAAAAAAAAACGTTTTAAAATGTTCCTAGAATCCGCCTCGAACCGAGGTCTATTTACATGCGCGTGTGGCACTGTGACTTCTCGCTCGTGACATTCCAAAAACCGTTTTGAGAATCTGACGTGTGTGTTATTACCAGTGAGTGAAGGCTCACTTTGCCAACGGATATTTAACGTCTCGTCGGTTGACAATCAGAACCTGACCACTAATTTTACTCCCATGTCCATCTGAATGATTGTGACAGTCCAGTCCTTAGACCAACAATGACTGGGGGAGAGGGGGGACAAACACGTAAACAATGTAAAACTATTTCTCTCTCTCATATTTAAATCCTCCTGTAATTGTAGGAATATTGATTATTTGTCCAGATGACGAACTGTTGAACAGACACCACCACACTCATACCAAACGACGGACGGGTGGGCAGACGAGTTAAACCGACACGTTTAGACTTGGGCGACTCTGTGACATTTTAGAAGATCCAAGTCTGTCACCAACGGTGGCTTCTGAGGATCAATATGTGCATCTTAGTGCAAGTCACCCCCCGGGGTGAACTTTACTGGGTGGTTTTTACACGCATGTACCTATATATAGACAGCGTGGTAGATTTTATTGACTGATTGGTAGATTTTTTTGGTAGATTTTATTGACTGATTGGTAGATTTTTTGGTAGATTTTATTGACTGTTTTGTAGACTGCGTGGTAGATTTTGACTGTTTGGTAGATTCTATAGACTGATTGGTAGATTTTATAGACTGATTGGTAGATTTTATAGACTGATTGGTAGATTCTATAGACTGATTGGTAGATTCTATAGACTGATTGGTAGATTTTATAGACTGATTGGTAGATTCTATAGACTGATTGGTAGATTCTATAGACTGATTGGTAGATTCTATAGACTGATGGGTAGATTCTATAGACTGATGGGTAAATGTTAAGAGAATTCTGCCTTACGACCAATTTGGGTTTTCTTTGTTTAAAAAAACACCCCCGATAAGTTTTAAATGATCAATTTGTGATAGAGTAGCTGAAAACGACGAGTGCCGTCCATGACGCCAACGGGCCAGATGCGTCACGAAACGGCTCTGATAACGCCCATGTTTGAGTCACGCGGGCAGCCAGAAGAACAACACCGGTAATTAACGATCACTTGGAGCCCGGGGCGTGGTAAGGAAATTGACGAGCTGCGGTTTACGAGCGATACTCTAATAAATTGTAACGTGGCCGTGGTCACTGCCCAGTTGATGCAGAGTTCAGATCTCTCATAATTTGTGATTGATATTTTTTTTTGCTGTAAATGGCTTAAAAATTTTGAAATTTAAAGTAAAACAACAGATTATGGATTTTCATGAATACTTTCACAGCTTCAAAGAATAAACCTTTGTAGCAAACTTCAAAGTTGAAGGCAATAAACGCTTCTCTTTATACCCTTGCTTTCCATTTTCCCGTGTCCATCTATCGCTTCCACTACATTACCATTACATTGCCAGCCATCTAGTCGTCTGCTTGGATACGTAAACTTAATTTGGCGTGAATAATTTCCCGTAGCATGTCTTTAATGGAAATGTACCACGTGATTCAGAAAACAAGGGCAAATTGCGATTGTATTTTCATTTTTAGCCAACACATATACACGGCATTCCTCTGTACTGTTATGCCAAATAATTTAAACATTTCTGCTGCATCTGGTACAAACTTATTTGTATTTTTGTCCTTTTAAGTCACACACGCCTATATTGTAATCAGAATAAACGAAATCAAAAGTGAACGGGACTCCTGTTTAAAAAACAAAGTGCGGCTTAAAATAGATATTCCAATTGACGCCATCTACGGAAGCTCTCCGTGAAGTAATCCTAAGGTACACTCCGGTGAAGTTTGACTAAGAAGCTCTCCGTGAGGTAATCCTAAGGTACACTCTGGTGAAGTTTGACTAACAAACACAACTGTTCGACAGCTCTTCTGTCCATGTAAACAACGTTAAGTAAGATCCTCTTTTGGCTCCCATTATAAAACCAGTTGTCATTCCCGCCAAGTGCTCTACGTCTGCCGATCCCAATCTATTATTATTCACCAAACGAAAATATCAACTGGTGTTTGGTTTGCTCCGGTGTGTGCGCAGTAAACAAAACACAGCACTATAGATAGGCTACAAGATTCACTTCAACATACGCCAGTGTTGATTTTACTTTTTATAGCCCGGCTGTCCGACCAAATGCTACTTCAGCTACAAGTATGTCACTGTGATTTGAACTAAGTGCCGAAACCACTAGCAAGTACCATTCAAGTGATTAAGTTTCCATACAACACATTTTTTTTTCATGCCGATCGATATTGACGATCTCTCTCGTTAAAAAAAAAGTACTGTAGCTTCGTGAAACAGGTGTGGGCAGTGGGCGGGGGATCTGTTAAGTGCATCGATGTTTCGTGATAAGTCGTTTAGATGTGCCAGCCTTGCTAACTAATTTGGGAAGCTCATCAAAGAAAACCTACACGTTAGTTATTGGCTGGTATATCGCTGGTCGATTTCTGCAGCTCCAAAGCAGACGTGGATAGAGAAAGTAGAGTTCATCTGTTTTTTACCTCGGCCTACGAAGAAAGGGTGTGATTAGCACTATTCCCAACCGTCTTCATTCTACTTTCGTAGGTCAGGTACCCATTAAAGCTGAGTGGACTCATGGACATCCTAGGGACTCGAGTCCATTAAAAATAAATTATATTATCCAACCTAGTTTGTTATTAAACTCCACAACAATAACCACATTTGTTTTAGAAACATAATCAATCTTATCAACATTGGTTGTAATTATTGGTTTTTTTTATTATAAAGAAATTTTAAAAGATTCCTTTTTGTTTTCAGGCTGTAAAATTAAAGACTTGAGAGCCAGGACAAACACCTACATTAAGACACCCATGCGCACACAGTCACCCGTGTTCGTTGTGACTGGCAAGGAGGATGCCGTTCTGCTCGTTATGGGGGAGATCCAGAGTGCAGCTGAGCACTTCACACACATTCGTGCCTCACGCAATCACCACAAGGTGGCTGGTGGCCTGGACACCAACAAACCAGTGAGCAAAGAAGGTGACATCATGATACAGGTAACCGTGCCTTACCGAGTGGTTGGTCTGGTTGTCGGGCTCAAAGGTCAAACCATCAAGGCTATCCAGCAAGATACTGACACTTTTATTGTTACCCCAAATCGAGACAAGGCCCCTATTTTCGAGATCAGAGGTCAGCCGGAGAATGTTGAAAGGGCCAAGATGATGATACTGCGCCACATTGAAACCAGAACCAGGCACTGCAGGCTCCAAGACACGACAAATCTCTCCAACAACTGGAACGATGAGCCAAGACAAAATGGAAATGACTATTCCTTCTATCACGGGGACATTTTGCCTCAGAATGGCAACAACTCCTCCTGTGGGATGTCAATCAACAGCAACTTCAGCAGCAAAGGAAGTGCTCCCAATGGGAATTCATCTAGCAGCCAAGGAACAGGTTTCTCATTTTCATCCACAAGCCCACCAACTACTGTAAACTACAACTGGAGAAGTTACGGGAACATACTTGACCAACCTCAGAATGGTCACCTCACAGCATGGAGTAATGCAACTTCTGACTTCTCACCCATACTTGGAAACGGAACTGGGTTGTCAAGCGGAGCCAACATCATCGGCAACTCAAGAAACGGCAACAACTTCCAGTACAGCATGTCTCTGGGTAGCATTCCCTCATCCTCCAACAGTTCAGCCAGTATTTCCCCACCACACGATTTTTTAAACGATGGCCCGTTCTCTAGCCACAACCCATTTGGGCCATCTTTAAGCAGCCCTTCTTTGAGAAGCATGAATGACCAGGACTCTTTCCCCACCTTCCCACTCTTGACCACTGCCTCCTCAACATCAACCAAAGGGAGCTTGGTGTTGGGCAACCTTTTCCAATCTCAGAGCAACGTCACCTCCAGCTTGAGCATGAGTCTCATGAGCTGCAATGAAGGCATCCACGGGTTCCCAGGCTCCCTTCAAGACGACAGAGTAGGCTACGGAGGACACTTGAGTTGTTCATCATTAGGTTCCTTCTCAGGGACAATCGGAGAGTCAAACATGTTTACTGGACAAATGAATGGATTTCCCAGCGGCAACTCTAGCCCAACAAGCAAAAGCTGCTCTTTAAGTGATACATCAGGGTCCCAGGGCTCCCCGACGCCCCGCCTGTGTAAGGTGTGTGAAGAAGCTGAAGTAGTTGCTGCATTAGTTCCTTGTGGGCACAACCTCTTCTGCATGGAGTGTGCTGAAGGGATCATCAACAAGGCTGCTGAGAGTGAGAGGAGATGCCCGGCTTGTAAGGAGCCTGCAGGCGACGTACTGCGCATCAGGGCTTAAGGTCAACCAGAAGGGTTTGGTTTTAGTCAGACTTTTTTTTTTTTGTTTAATCTTAGACTTTAGGAAATTAGACATTTTTATATATTAAGATTATTCCTATCAGATATTTAAATTTTGTAAGGCAACTGATTTTTAATACACAAATTTTATTTCTCAATTTAAAAAGTAGTCTGGGTAATTTTTCTTATTTGGGAGAAGGAAAGCTAGATTATTTAAAAAATTTTCATTATAATAATTTTTACATTTAAAAACATACAAAAGGTAATACATATTGTGTTAATACTTTTATCTCAGATGTAAATTGATAGTGTAAACTGTCCAATAGAAGTTTGACCTTGATATTTGAAAAACTGAAGCGTCTATAACAAATAACTCGCAGTATTGTGTTGCTGTATATAAAATGTACATAGCAAATATGCATTAATCTTGCAGCTGCCTATTTCATTGTTGGTGATTAAACCAAAATTTTCACTAGCTGAATTTAATTACTCAATCCAATTAAGAAATCCGGTTGGAAATTTTTTCCTCCTTTCCCATTATTTTAAGGTTCACAACTTTTAATTGTTTTAATGCTAATTACATGAAGTTTAATTTGTTTACCAGCTTTTGGAAAAGCTTAATGACACAAGCTAGGAAGTTTAATTTGTTGTACCAATGTTGTTTTAAGGGGAGAAAAAATTTATTTCTCTTTCATGTTCAAGTTTACCCTTAGAGTGGGGAATCTTTAGAATTTTTAAACTAATTTTAGTTTTTTGTAAAGTATCTGATTCATTCATTTAACACAAGGCTCTGTGATTTTTTTTTTTAAATACTTTTTTTTTCAACACATACTGCTACATTCAGGGTCCATTTAAATTATTTTTTCTGTGAAACTGTTTTTTAAGAATTTCTAATTTGGTTGTTAATGAATATAACAATTAGACTACAGATGTGTCTCAAACTTGTGCTTCCTCTACGATGTAAAACTTGACTAGACCATGCCTACTTATTGTTAATGTTAGAACCACTGGAAAAGCCTTTAAGCCCTGAAGTATCAAGTGAAGGTCATCTGTTTGTTAAAACTCAGAGCCGTATAAATGAGGAGTACACATGTATTTAAGTTAAATTTTATAGTATAGAAAGTGTGTACTTCTACATTGTTTATTTTTAAACAAATGTCAAACTTTATAAGGACTCAACTATTTTGTTCAAAAATTTCACATAATACATGGTAACATGCATAATAAACCAGTGTATTAAATTCTAAACCTTGAATTAGCAGTAAAAACAAGACATCAATTTTAATGTATTGATCTCAGAATGAAACAGCTGATTGGCATTTTGTGGGAATTACTGTAAATCTTTAAAAAAGGTGAACCCTAGAACCAGCTGAACTGCTATCCCAGAGTTCTCCTGTGAGTAGTCGACTGGACTGATCAAAATTCAATCGTCTATTTTTTTTCATGAGTGAAACAAATATTTTCATCTTTGTAACTAGATTTTCTTGCCCTCTTAAAACGTATCCATCGAATTATCAAGGGATGTATTGTTCATGACAGAACAGGTGTATTTTTTTTCTTGATGCCTGGCCAAACTCACTGTAGTTTAGTTTGTTAAGCACACTATATTTATATTTATTATGAATTAAAAATCTCTTCCCAGAATAAGATATATCTATATTTATCTATATAAATATCTTCTTAATATTTCTTTTGAATAAAATTAACATTTTGCTTCAAATAAAAGCCACTCTCTTAATTGAGGAAAGTATATTGTTGCAGTTTCGTTTAGCGACCTAATTCTGTTAAATTTTATTGCACTGTTAATCAAATCTAAAATGTTTTGATGCATTAAAATATGGACTAATTTTTTTTTCTTATTTTACTGTTTCATTCCAATAACAAAGCTCAGTGATCTGAGTCAGTACCACAAATTTAATCTATAAATCAAAGTCTATTATGCAAATTTTATTTTTCATAAATGTTATTATATTTTCTTAGAATGTCTTAAAGAAAGAGATTATATTTTAAATATGAAATAATTTTGCTCATTTTTAAACAAACTAAATGTTTCGCTTTCCCACAAATGATTTCTGAAACATTTTGGAAAAGAAAAACATGAGGTTGCTATGTGAATATACAACACAAAAACAAACAAAAAAAATACACAAAGGGATCAATCGTTACCCAAAGATCTGATTGTACAATGTATTTTCTTTCTTTCATATCTCCTACAATTCTCCGATAAAATATTTGTGAATTTTCTAAATAAAACCTGAAATATTTATTCATGTACATAGATACCAAAAAATTGTTTTATTGACAACATTGCAGTTACTGATGATTCTACTACATGTAAATGTTTTTTTAAATAAAGTATTTAGATAGTGTTATTTTTTTATCAACATTATTGTCAAATGATTTTCCCTTAGAACTAATTGTAGAGGTGTTAATATTTAAAAGATCATTAATATTCATAATATGCGTGTGAATATAATTTATGCAAAAAAAAATCACAGAATGATTTATAATACTGACAAAGCTAAAGTTATATATATATATATATATTATATATGTATTAGAAAAAAATTGTTATTGTAATATCAAAGCTATTTAATTGATGCATGGCATTGTTACATGGTGTGTGTTTAATGTTAACTGAAAACAATTTTTTCTATGTTTAGCTAATGATCAAAATTTTTATACAATTCGTTTGGTGTTCAATCTTTAGTGTCAGGAAGTAAGTTCTATCTGCTTTGGCGTTAGGGAAAAATTTGAGAAATTGTTTGGTTGTTATATTTATTTTTATTTCTGCATTCTACGGGAGTTGAATTCCAACTCGATGTTAATTTATCATTGGTGTACCTATATTTGATCTAACTGTATGTTAGATATTAGTCTGTCTATTCACCAAGTATTAATATGTAATGATTACAACAGAGTATTTTATTCAATATTAATTTCTAGTAATAATTGATGTTATTTAAAGTAGCTTTTTAACACAATGTAGTTTTTGTTTCACTTTTGTATTAAAATAAAAATATAATATATTAATATTAATGATATTGTCTACATATATCAGATAAGGTTAATATCCAGATTTTTTTTTTACTGCAAGCTAAGTTTAAAAATATAATAATGAACTATTTAAAATTTCTATTTAATCATCTCTACAGAAGATACCATAAATAAATTGCCTTCTCTCATTGTTATGTTTATATGCAAATAATGCGTTATTATATAATGCTGTTTTTACTATGGAGTGTAATGCACATGTATACTGATGTTCACCATACCTAGCAGTTAAAAAATTTTAAGTGGATTAGTTGGGCAGTTTGAATTGATGAAAAACCAATTATATTTTAAAGTAAGTGCATTTTAATGTGTTGAGGATTGGATAAAAGATCTAACAGGAAGAGCTACTTCCACTTTTTTCTTTTCTTTTATCCCTACCATTGATTTTGTTCATTTTGTCTTCCATGTAAGATTCTTTTGCTTACAAAATAGGTGTAGAATATCCATGAAAGACATTGAAGACTGGTATGAGTACTAGCAGTAAAAAATTGTTTTTACAAATCATGGTGGTAGTGTGTTAACCAGGCTTAATCTGCTTCTTAAAAAGTATTTAAAATTGAGTAATAAAATGGTATTTATAGTGCATTTTTCTCTTTGAAGCTATTTTATAGACTAGGTAAAACTGCTTGATTTCTAATTAATAGAGCATTAATTAACATTTTCTATTAGAAAATTTTAAACTGCTGAAAATAGATACAAATTAAGAAGAGCTTATTATTTTAGATGAGTTGAGTCAGTTTTCTAGAATGGACCTGTATGAATAAAAATAGCTATTTTTTTTTAATATTGAATTTTTCTAACTGTAAAAAAGCCAGATTAAATTTTCATCTTGTTCAACTTTAAAATGTGTAACCTAAACACATTAGATATAAAAGCTCTTTAATTTATGGCCATGATTTTAAAAAAGTGATAACTTTTCTTGTTCCTCTCCTAAAAAAGCCCAGTATAACATATCAAACACGACCAGAAAACTGCTACTAGAAAGCTAGTCAGTGGGGTTAGATAGGTTGGGCAGAGGTGTGATTCTTTGTTGGTGCCTGTTGAGATGTGCTGTGATGGTCCATCCGAGGAAGACTGAGTTTTGTTTAAATGCTTCACCTTTTTAAAGGGAAAACATTTGCTTGAATGTCTTTCAGTGGTTTTGTACTTGATTCAGAAATGTGACGCCATTCCCTATTACTTTTTTTCTATTTAATACTATGTACTTATCCATTTTCTGGAGCTTGTTTATTTGTCAATTATTATAACTGCTTTATGTATTTATGTGTATGCTCCCAGTGTTTTTTTTTTTAATATATTTTTCAACTTCAGCATAATTATAAGTTGTCATTTTTTGTACATTTTTTTCCCCATATAAAAATAGATTATGGACTTCAGTGTCCAATATGTTTAATTGCAGAATGCTCAAATATTTTTGAAGCATGCTTATAAAAAAAACCAATGCCCTTCGATTGGCCAGTTGATTCTCAAATAAAAGCATAATACATATCGCAATAAACTCTTGATAGTCGTGAATGTTTGGAGATGTATTGAAGACTAAAGTTGAATACAACTTATACAGTTAAAAATATACCTGAATTAAAAATAAATTTATTGTATTACCTATCTTGCAATATTTATGTTTAGTCTGATCACGATGTTATTCATTTAAGTAGTGTCCTAATAGTGTGCAGCCTAGTCGTTCAATATCCGACTGCAATGCCTCCAGTTATTTTAGCAGGTTTCAGTTGTACTACTTCCATGTTTATAAATAATACTCAGTTTAGCAATATATTTTTATTTTTTTAAACAGTGTTAAAGAAACACTAAAGTTTTTTTTTTGTTGTTGTTGTTGCCTTGTAAAATAAAGGGACATTTGTTCATAAAAAATATTCATTTTAATTACTCATTTTAAGTAATATAAAGCTCCAATGGTTTAAAAAGTTCGACTTTTTTTTTCAAAGTTTAAATCATGCTTTAACGATTCAAATCGAACTCATCCTCAAAATTCCCTTTGTTTTACTCATTTTCTCATGGCAACCACAGTAATCATGTCAGTTAGCTCTGTCACAACTTATGTGTCACAAATCATGATTCGTTTTATTTTAAAACCTAAGGCCGACAATTGCAATTATGGCCTCAGAGGTTAATTTAAAAAAAAAAAGATATATTTGACAAACGTGTAATGTTCAAAATTTTATTTTTTGCATTTAAATAAAAAGTTGATGTATTAAACTGTTTCGTTTTTCTTTAATCATATTTTTTTTTAAATACAAAAAAATCTTGTAAAATTTGGTTTTACTTTTTAACAAACTCCGCTCACCATTCATCGCAGCTGAAAAAGAGCCGAACTAATTTGGTTTCAATTGAAAACTCCAGAAAATTACAACCTTAAGCCGCTTAGAACGGAAGTGATTTCCAGCTGCATTCTCGAGACAAACTTGCTAGAACCGGATGAACAATAGTGTGTCGGGAGACCCCTACAAATCTGATGTTTTTCTTTAGTTCACTCACATTACGGAGGTTCTGATGTGGCCAAAGTCAGTCTCATCAAACCAGCGCCGGTCTGTTAAAAATGCACAGCATTCCCGATTTCTAAGAAAATAATCTTAGTTTTTATCTGAAGAAGAAAATCAATACAGTGAATTGAGAATTGTTTATGTAGAATTTGAAACTTCGTTATCGTACACAATGCACGGCGAACAGGGCTTAGTAAAATATTTAAGGGATTGTTAGTTTTAAATAATTGTAATGGCTATTGAAATTTTAATGCGTTTTGTAGCAAGGTATGGTTATTAGCCAAAATAATTTCCTTGCTGAAGTAAAACAATTTTCTTTAGACTGAAACATTTTCTTCTCTACTTTGACAGTACTCCTTCATATTGTTTTACTAGAGACTGTTTGAAAATGTAGAGCTGAAACAAGTTATAGGTAATAGACAAAGTTCATGGACTATATATAGCTCGTTGGAGCTCAACAAATGTACTTGTCCTATTCTGATAAAAATTTAACTTACAAAAATAGCTTATTACAAAAAATAAACATTCAGATCGGGCGGACAATACCGAGAAGGTCCAACTATTTGGCCCAGCCGCCTAGGAAAGACTAGAGGTCATACCGTCATCACTACATTGTTGACCTGACAAGCAGCAGACGAGAAAATATCAGGAATTTTTATTTTTTTAAACCCGAACCAACATCGGCTGTGGCATGATAGGTGACACCAACAATGCCAACAAAGAACATCAACCGTAAGCTACCGTGTGTATGTAGACTGTAGCTTGCAACAGTAGGAACCTACTACTACAAGTAACTTACAAGCGTGATAAAGATACCACCAATATGCAACAAAAAAACAACCAATTAGCCACTAAGAAACCACCAATTAGCCACTAAGAAACCACCAATTAGTCACTAAGAAACCACCAATTAGCCACTAAGAGTACCGTAATCGAAGAAGCCACCAACTGTTGCTTAAAATAAAAGTTTAATACTACGGCTCTGTCTGATTTCCCAGAAGAAACGACTGTTTAATTTACAATTCCCGTGGTTCACATCTCCCCCCCCCCCCCCCCACACCCCACAAGAGTTCCTTGCACATTGGGTCATTGATGGCTTGTTGAGGAAATTGCGCATAATCATAGTTAGATTAGTGAAGGTCAAGGTTACACAGGATCCCGAGCGTTCACGCGGCTAGCGTGACCTACGGAAACGTGCAAGGAGTGCACGTGACGAGCCGGCATGTGGGACGGATGGACCGTGTGGACGTGTCCGTCAGTAAAAACACAACTTTAAGCCAATGGTTCGCTGTGCAGGTCATTATGGTAGATTTTAATTAAAGTGACGTATTGATGTTTTTAAATATTTCTGCAGATCTTTTAATTCAAGAATTTACTGAAACTTTTGTTGTTTGATCGCCATGTATCTAAAACTGTGTGGCAGCTAGGTCGATCGATAATCAACTGCTATGCCTGGAATTAGTTTCGCCAAAAATATTTCACTTGGAAGTGGTTGAGAGTAGGGTTTGTGATTCACACACGAGCTTTGTATAGTGATGGGGGGGGGGAAGATTTTATTTCTCGGATTCAAAATTCAAATCTTTTCACTACACAAAACATCACAATCTTAGGCACCCACTTGACACAATCCACCATCCACCTTCACATGACACCATCCACCTGACACCATCCACCTTCACATGACACCATCCACCACCCACCTGACACCATCCACCACCCAATTGACACCATCCACCGCCCAATTGACACCATACACTTCACATGACACCACCCACCACCCACCTGACACCATCCACCACCCAATTGACACCATCCACCGCCCAATTGACACCATACACTTCACATGACACCACCCACCACCCACCTGACACCATCCACCACCCAATTGACACCATCCACCGCCCAATTGACACCATACACTTCACATGACACCACCCACCATCCATATGACACCATCCATCACACACCTTACACGACACCATACTCTACTCATCATTCCCCGCTGTCCCCCATCCCACATCGCCCACCCTACACTCAACCACCCAGCCCACCCACCACCCAACCAACCACTAACCTAGAGCAAACATATCCGACAAGTCTTCACACGTCTCACAGCGACTGTAACAACAAAACTCTGGCAACGAGCGCCTGTGTAAACAAAATAATTGACAAATATCACAGCTGCCCTATTAATTAGCCATTAATTATATTGATTATAAAACACTAAGAAAATTGGTGTATGTTGAAAAAATTGCCTGATATTTTTTTAATTTCAAAACATGAACTTAATAGCATTAGGTTACTTTTAACAATGTTTCGTTTAATTAAAAAGTAGTTAATATTACATTATAATAAAATCATAAGTGATATGCGTTTTTTCTTAAGCCGTGATGCCTATGTGTTAGTGTATTCGTGTGTGTGTGTTTGTGTGTACGTGTGTGTGTGTTCATGTGTGTGTGTTTGCGTGTGCGTTTGTTGTTTAGTTTGGGTAGTTTGTGTTTGATAATACATTTCTTGAGTGCATTAAACTTGATATTTAAAAAAATGTTTTCCTTGGTGTTTATTCACACTCTTCTACTCATGTTCAAACATCAAGTTCGCCAATATTTACTTGATGATGTGTTCAATGCTGTAGAGACTCCCCCCCCCCCCCACATACAAACAACTTGCCCGACAATGAACACGTGAGCAGACGACCACGATGTTGCTCCCCGTGCACGTCCTGATGGGTGCTCACCCCGTGGCGACCGGTATTTGGGTTAATTTCCTGCAATTAACGCATTTTTGTGACTAATTAATGGTGTGAATAAACTCCGGACTCCGTCACACTCTATGGGCGCACGTTGTTCATTCCTCACAAGTAGCACTGTACTGACGGAGTATATCATCTGAGCGGGTGGGGGAGGGGAAAGGATGAGGGGGGGTTGAAGTGGTTCCACAATCACTGTTTAATTGCACTTTTACGAAAGGTTGTAGAAACCCGAGTATTTATTTGAGCTATTGATTTTCAAATATTCTTGGCAAGGTATCTCAAGGACAAAATATTTCAGACAAAATATCTTAGACAAAATATCTTATTAGGACAAAACATTTCAGACAAAATATCTCAGACAAAATATCTTATTAGGACAAAATATTTCAGACAAAATATCTCAGACAAAATATCTTATTAGGACAAAATATTTCAGACAAAATATCTCAGACAAAATATCTTATTAGGACAAAATATCTCAGGACTAAATTATATATCAGGACAAAATATCTCCTACAATATATCTCAAACCAAATACCTCTGGTTAAAATATATCAGGACAGAAATATCTATGTCTGAAGAATATAGCACACAAAAAAAAAACACTGAGCAACATTGATCATTAAAGTAGGCGTGTCCTGAGCACTTTCTAGCCGATGTGAGCGTGTCTTGTGCACTTTCTAGCTGATGTGGGCGTCATTACGAGAGTATCACCGGCTTCTTGAGTTTGTGAAAACTCTTAAAACACGCACACATAAACATACACTAACACACACATACACTCTCTCTCTCTCTCTCTCACACACATACACACACATACGCATACACACTCACACACACACACACGACGTCAAACTGGAGCACCAGCAGACAGTTGCTGAATGTCTTACAACTTAAAAACGGTAAACAAGCAGACGGCTAATGAAAGTCTTACAAACGGTAAACAAGCAGACAGCTAATGAAAGTCTTATAACTGGTAAACAAGCAGACAGCTAATGAAAGTCTTACAACTTAAAAACGGTAAACAAGCAGACAGCTAATGAAAGTCTTACAACTTAAAAACGGTAAACAAGCAGACGGCTAATGAAAGTCTTACAAACGGTAAACAAGCAGACAGCTAATGAAAGTCTTATAACTGGTAAACAAGCAGACAGCTAATGAAAGTCTTACAACTTAAAAACGGTAAACAAGCAGACAGCTAATGAAAGTCTTACAACTTAAAAACGGTAAACAAGCAGACAGCTAATGAAAGTCTTATAACTGGTAAACAAGCAGACAGCTAATGAAAGTCTTACAAACGGTAGACAAGCAGACGGCTGATGAAAGTCTTACAAATGTAATTAGAAGACAACTCTACACCAGGTGCCTCAAATGACGGCGCGTGACGTCATAGGACGCCTAGAAACGTCTGCTGGTCTCCTGTTACACACATCAACTCCCGTATATCTTCTGACACAACGCGGCCATTTTCCCGCCGTTTTCCACGGATTTTTGTTTGTTTATCTTGTGTGTGTGTGATCACTTGACCGGGGTCAAACGGCAGGGGTCAAATTTTGATCGGATTTAGTAATATGATATTTAAACTTGTATTAATATCTTGAACAGGGTTAGAAGTATAAACAACATTCACCCCACCCATTCATCCCCCCCTCACTCATTCAGTGCACAAGGCTATAAAGTAAGTTGTTGCTGGCTATGACAACTTACAAAGACAAACACTAATTCATTAGTGTGAGGTATTGTCTAATTGGTGTGTTTTGTGTTTGTTTGTTTGTTTGTTTGTTTGTTTATTTGTTTGTTTGTTTGTTTGTTTGTTGGTTGGTTTGTTTGTTTGTTTGTTTGTTTGTTTGTTTGTTTGTTTGTTTGTTTGTTTGTTTGTTTGTTTGTTTGTTTGTTTGTTTGTTTGTTTGTTAGGAAAGCAAGTGAAAGATGTTTACATTTATTACCGGCCTCCTTGAGCGATCCGTACCCCGGAAGTTACCTTTCACCAGATTCCGTTATCTTGTACATGGGACACCCGGGTCCACCCACACTGGTGGGTCGTTTAGGCTCAGATCTGTGGCACATACCTGAGTCAACTCAGCTGTTATGGGTACCTGGCTACGCTGAGGCTGATGAAGGCGCCTAGGTGTAAGTTTGATCGCACTCACGCAAAACTAAATCTGTTTCATGCTATGTGGGCGTGGCTTAACTTATATCGGCTCTCGACTTAAAATATGTGAAAATAACGGTCAAATTGAAATTAACCGACTAAATTATGTGAAAATAACGGTCAAATTGAAATTAACCGACTAAATTATGTGAAAATAAAGGTGAAATTGAAATTAACCGACTTAAATTATGTAAAAATAACGGTGAAATTGAAATTAACCGACTTAAAATTTTGTGAAAATAACGGTGAAATTGAAATAAACCGACTTAAATTTTGTGAAAATAACGGTCAAATTGAAATTAACCGACTAAATTATGTGAAAATAACGGTCAAATTGAAATTAACCGACTAAATTATGTGAAAATAACGGTGAAATTGAAATTAACCGACTTAAATTATGTAAAAATAACGGTGAAATTGAAATTAACCGACTTAAATTATGCGAAAATAACGGTCAAATTGAAATTAACCGACCTAAATTATGTGAAAATAACGGTGAAATTGAAATTAACCGACTTAAATTTTGTGAAAATAACGGTGAAATTGAAATTAACCGACCTAAATTATGTAAAAATAACGGTGAAATTGAAATTAACCGACTTAAATTTTGTGAAAATAACGGTGAAATTGAAATTAACCGACCTAAATTATGTAAAAATAACGGTGAAATTGAAATTAACCGACTTAAATTATGCGAAAATAACGGTCAAATTGAAATTAACCGACCTAAATTATGTGAAAATAACGGTCAAATTGAAATTAACCGACTAAATTATGTGAAAATAACGGTGAAATTGAAATTAACCGACTTAAATTATGTAAAAATAACGGTGAAATTGAAATTAACCGACTTAAATTATGCGAAAATAACGGTCAAATTGAAATTAACCGACCTAAATTATGTGAAAATAACGGTGAAATTGAAATTAACCGACTTAAATTTTGTGAAAATAACGGTGAAATTGAAATTAACCGACCTAAATTATGTAAAAATAACGGTGAAATTGAAATTAACCGACTTAAATTTTGTGAAAATAACGGTGAAATTGAAATTAACCGACCTAAATTATGTAAAAATAACGGTGAAATTGAAATTAACCGACTTAAATTTTGTGAAAATAACGGTGAAATTGAAATTAACCGACTTAAATTATGTAAAAATAACGGTCAAATTGAAATTAACCGACTTAAATTATGTGAAAATAACGGTCAAATTGAAATTAACCGACTAAATTATGTGAAATTAACGGTCAAATTGAAATTAACCGACTTAAACGGTTTGCATCAGGTGATGGCCGTCTTCTTAAAGACGAATATTTCAACCACTTCGTTTCGGTATTCAAATGTGCTGATTATTAAAGTCACATGACGCGTGTCTACGGGGATCGTGTAGAGTGGTTGATGTAGGATGGTGTTGTAGCTTTCTTGACTAGAGCGTGTGGTGTGTTGTGTGTGGTGATGTTGATGTGTGGGAGTGTGGGAGTTTGGACATGTGGTGTGTGGGAGTGTAGGAATGTTGTGTGTGGGAATGTGGTGTGTGGGAGTGTGGACATGTGGTGTGTGGGAGTGTGGACATGTGGTGTGTGGGAGTGTAGGAATGTTGTGTGTGGGAATGTGGTGTGTGGGAGTGTGGACATGTGGTGTGTGTGGGTGGGTGTTGATATGTGTTTTGGTTTCGTTTATCTAAATGATACAGCAAATAAATTCCCAGAAAGTTAATGGTTTTTTTTTTAGCTTTTTCAATGTAATTCAAATTGTGTTTACACAACAAGATTGTGTAGGAAGTTTTTTAATTGTTTTGACTTGTTGAATGACCAGACTTGTTCATTATCCAGAGGTTTCTAAAACAGATTTAAAAGTGTCCTCGTCTCGCATTTATCTGATTAAGTCCAGTAATTAAAAACCAATTCGTTTTATCATCTTCTAGAGCGGAGGCTGACACCAAGATGGATGACGATCGAATGTCCAGATTTGATTCATTGAAATTGTCAAAACTATATCGAGGAAAATGGCTTGGGTAGGGTTTGTTAAAGAATAGTGTGAAATATATTGCATGTGGTAACCATTATAACTAGATGTAAAATATAGTGGGTAGTATATGTAATATATTGCATGGTGGGAAATGTTACGTAGTAAGTGGACAATGTTGTGGGATTAAAAACAAGTATTTTTTTTAAAGAGGGGTGGGCAGTAGGGTTGGTATATGTGGCATTGTGTACTAATGATGTGAAGCACATTAACCTTTTGTGTCTTATGTTAAATCATATTAAACCTTTCTGTCTTACACGCTAAAGACAATTAACCCTTTCAGACTTATATGTTGAGGCACATTAACGCTCTAAGTATTTGATATATTGAGGGATATTAACCCTCTAAGTATTCGATATGTTGGGGTACTTCATTAACCCTTCAAGTATTTGATATGTTGAGGCACATTAACCCTTTAAGTTTTATATATTGAGGCACTTCATTAACCCTTTAAGTATCTGATATGTTGAGGCACATTAACCCTTTAAGTATTTGATATGTTGAGACACATTAACCCTTTAAGTTTTATAAATTGAGGCATTTCATTAACCCTTTATGTATTTGTTATGTTGAGGCACTTCATTAACCCTTTAAGTATCTGATATGTTAAGGCACTTCATTAACCCTTTAAGTATCTGATATGTTAAGGTACTTCATTAACCCTTTAAGTATCTCATATGTTAAGGCACTTCATTAACCCTTTAAGTATCTGTTATGTTGAGGCACTTCATTAACCCTTTAAGTATTTGATATGTTGAGGCACATTAACCCTTTAAGTATTTGATATGTTGAGGTACTTCATTAACCCTTTAAGTATTTGATACGCTGAGGTACTTCATTAACCCTTTAAGTATTTGATATGTTGAGGTACTTCATTAACCCTTTAAGTATTTGATATGTTGAGGCACATTAACCCTTTAAGTATTTGATATGTTGAGGTACTTCATTAACCCTTTAAGTATTTGATACGCTGAGGTACTTCATTAACCCTTTAAGTATTTGATATGTTGAGGTACTTCATTAACCCTTTAAGTATTTGTTATGTTGAGGCACTTCATTAACCCTTTAAGTATTTGATATGTTGAGGTACTTCATTAACCCTTTAAGTATTTGATATGTTGAGGTACTTCATTAACCCTTTAAGTATTTGATACGCTGAGGTACTTCATTAACCCTTTAAGTATTTGATATGTCGAGGTACTTCATTAACCCTTTAAGTATTTGCTACGCTGAGGTACTTCATTAACCCTTTAAGTATTTGATATGTTGAGATACTTCATTAACCCTTTAAGTATTTGATATGTTGAGATACTTCATTAACCCTTTAAGTATTTGATACGTTGAGACTTCCTGTCACTCACATAAAACACCATGCTATTCTTAGACCAAACCAACGGTCATAATTCGCGTTCTCCGATTTCTCCGGCCTGGCATAGCTACTGACGTTTGTCTACTGGAGTATCGACTTTGTCTCAAGTGACTGACAGCACAATCACAGTTATTTTGACAGCCACAATCACAATCCCTTTGACAGCACAATCACACGGCCGTGCTTGAAACAACGAAAAAAAGTGATTTCTCCGAAACTTTCTCGAATATTTATAGATAACACTAATGGAAATAGCAGCTCTCTAATTTTTTGAATAGAATAGAAGCTCATAGAAGAAAGAATTGCGCACCCAATGAACAGCAAATGATCTGTGTATATTAGTGCGAAACATAAGTAGTGGGGGGGGGGGGGGGGATAAAGAAAGACAGAGGAATCAAGTTCAAAATAAATTCATTTTCGTTTTTTTTTTTTAAACTTCTATCAAAAACCGAAAGTAGAATAAGTTCAACTTCTGGTTATCGGAAATCGCTGAAAAGTTGATACAGAACCACAAATTTGATATAATATTTATATATGAAATTTCGTCAACCTAGCTGTAACTGTACTCAAGCTATTGTGTTCACAGACACACAGACGGACAGACGCGCGCGCATACACACATATACAAACACACACACACACACACACACACAAAGACATACAGACAAGATTCCAAAATTAAGTATTTCCGACTCAGGGAGATCTAAAACAATTACAATACTTCCTCTATACTCCGTAAACGAGAAAGTAAAAAACCAGCCGATCGACAAGTCAACAGGTTTCAAGTTTACAACGTGATTCTAGACTTGGGTCGTAAATAAGACGCAATCAACAGTTTACAGAGTTTGTACGGAGATGCGAGATTTTTTTTATTTACCAAGACTTGTTGACAGGCAGTGATCGTGATGATGATTATGATGGTGATGATGATGGCGATGATGATGATTATGATGGTGATGATGGTGATGGTGATGATGATGATTATGATGGTGATGATTATGATGGTGATGATGGTGAGGGTGGTGGTGATGATGATGGTGATGATGATGATGATGGTGATGATGATGATGATGATGATGATGATGATGATGATGATGATGATGATGATGGTGGTGGTGGTGATGGTGATCATTATGATGGTGATGGTGATGATGTGTTTGTTACATATTGTGGAGGTTGCCTACAGATAACACACTCATTACTCGGGGAAGGGGGGGGGGTCGGTTCAATAATAGACACATGTAACGCTTTGTGTTTTACTTATAGATCTAAGTGTGTTGTAGTTTATTGTGTTTTATTTATAGAATATAGATCTAAGTGTTTTGTAGTTTTTTGTGTTTTACTTATAAATCTAAGTGTTTTGTTGTTTGTTGTGTTTTACTTATAAATCTATGAGCTATTAATATTTCACATTCAGTTTTTAAAAAATACTAACGTTTCAAATTTATTCTGGTAATATTGCCTATCAACGCTAGCTGGGGGTGGGGTTATTTGGGTGCTTAAGGTTTGTATTGAGAACCACTCAAGCCCTCACCAACAGCTTCAGTAGCGTGGACCATTCAGCTTACAAGTAACAGAGCTTAGTTTATGAAAGACTTTAAGCTCCGGTGTAGACGAGCCGGACTCAGTATTTAGAGTTGCTGAGCTAAACAAGAGCCCCCCCCCTCCTGTGTTAGAAAACCGGTTCACAGTTCACGTCTTGTTCATTTCACGTGTTAACTCGAACATGTTTACCTGTCACGTGATTTCAAGCCTTTTTAGTTCATCCACTCCCCATCCCCTCCCCATTCCCTACCCATCACCTACCTCTCAAGTCATATAACCTTCCCTCATTGTCGTGCAAATCCCCCTCCTCCTTTCAACGTCATGTGACTAAATAATGTAATATAACCGTCTTTCAATCTTATATACCCTCCCTACCACTAATGTAATATCAGTGTCATGTATCCACTCCCTTAAATGTCATATATCCCCTCTCAATATATATATATATTCATATATTCCCCGTCAAGTAAATGTCACATATCCTCCCCTCCCTTAAATGTCATGTATACTCCCCTGTTAACACCAATGTCATATTTCCTCCAAATGCCTTAAACCGCGTCACTAAATGAAGCAAGCGTCTTTAAGCAGACGTTAAGTTGATTTTATTAATAAGAATTGCTGATTGGTCGTAGCAATAAAAGCTGATTTTTAATTAAATTATTGATAAGTCGTTTGTTGAAAACGTTTTTTTGTGTTCTGGGAAAAAAACAGCAGTATTAGCTGATTAATAGTAAAGGTTTGGTTTTTTGTAGGGTTTAGGGTCTGAACTAGTGCTATGGTCAGGATTAGAGTTAGGGTAAGTATATATTCATGCCGACAGTCCCAAGTAGGGCGAGATCAGACCAGGACTAGGGATTTAGTGTGGTGATACAATAGCTAAACAAAAGACTCGAATACGTTTGCCGACTATTTAATAAGTATCCGCTAAAAATGCGTGAAACAATCAAACGTTGTCCATAGTTAACTATGTCGCTACTCAGGGTTGGGAAGTTGTATGACTATGGCGAGGGGTGGGGGATGGGTTAGGGAATGGGATTTTTTATAGTTTTCAGACATTTAGACATATATTAAAGGATGGGAAGGGGATGCTTTTTGAAGAAAATTTTTAATCATTAAATAAACAAGCGCCAGTAACTCAAGGGCTATAACTCTAATTTTCTTCTTGTCAATTCGTACTGTCAGTAAGCTGTTTCCATAGCAACTAGCTGTGTGCATATCCTTTCGTTCAAAAAAGTTACTTTGGTTGTTGCTGATTGTGAAGTGACCACTTTGCCTATAAAGTCATTTGATTGTTGCTGATTGTGAAGTGACCACTTTGCCCATAAAGTCATTTGATTGTTGCTGATTGTGAAGTGACCACTTTGCCTATAAAGTCAAGTACCCTCGAATAGTTTTTTAAATCTCATTATCAAATCGCGTCTCTGACTTAATTAACCAGCCATGATGTCGGCTCATTAGAATTATCCATGAAAAAAACTAATCGTCGCGCACTTGGGTCAAGCTTGTCTGTCTGTAGCTGCATCGCTTTACGTCGGTGTTCGAAGCAATCACGTGATCTATCGATTTGTATGTGTGTGTGTGTTGTTGGGGGGGGGGGGGGGGAGGGGTAATTTCAGATTTTTTTTTATAGATTTTTTTAGGTTTTAGTGGGTTCTTTTTAGGTGAGGTTAGTTGTGTTGTAATTTAAGATCTTTAAAGTTATTTGGGAAATAATTTAAGATCGTTTAAGTATAGGTAGTTATGTAATAATTTAAAGATCTTTTAAGTATAGGTAGTTTATGTAATAATTAAATATCTTTTAAGTATAGGTAGTTATTTAATAATTTAAGGTTTTTTAGGTTGTGTAATATTGTTCGCGAAATCTTTTTACAAAAGGATGGTTGCGTAATTTTAAAAAAAAATAAGGATAGTTTATAATGTATAGTAGTGTAATACATTTTTAAAAGTTCGTTGAGATAGTGTTTTGTGAATCGTAAATATTTCAGTCATTGAATCTGTATCTGCCAGATAATGTGCAGAGTTTTGTATCTGTATCTACCAGATAATGTGCAGGGTTTTGTATCTGTATCTACCAGATAATGTGCAGGGTTTTGTATCTGTATCCGTCAGATAATGTGCAGAGTTTTGTATCTGTATCTGACAGATAATGTGCAGAGTTTTGCATCTGTATCTACCAGATAATGTGCAGGGTTTTGTATCTGTATCCGTCAGATAATGTGCAGAGTTTTGTATCTGTATCTGACAGATAATGTGCAGAGTTTTGCATCTGTATCCGTCAGATAATGTGCAGATTTTGCATCTGTATCCGTCAGATAATGTGCAGAGTTTTGCATCTGTATCCGTCAGATAATGTGCAGAGTTTTGTATCTGTATCAGCCAGATAATGTGCAGAGTTTTGTATCTGTATCTGACAGATAATGTGCAGAGTTTTGTATCTGTATCTGACAGATAATGTGCAGAGTTTTGCATCTGTATCTACCAGATAATGTGCAGGGTTTTGTATCTGTATCTGACAGATAATGTGCAGAGTTTTGTATCTGTATCTGACAGATAATGTGCAGAGTTTTGCATCTGTATCTACCAGATAATGTGCAGGGTTTTGTATCTGTATCCGTCAGATAATGTGCAGAGTTTTGTATCTGTATCTGACAGATAATGTGCAGAGTTTTGCATCTGTAACCGTCAGATAATGTGCAGAGTTTTGCATCTGTATCCGTCAGATAATGTGCAGAGTTTTGTATCTGTATCCGTCAGATAATGTGCAGAGTTTTGGGTGGTAAAGATACTCCGCAGATTCCCACTGAGCTCATTATGCGAAGTTAAAACAGCTAAACGAGTTAGTGAGTGGAGGCCGTTGAAACACTTTGCAATTCAAATTATAATTTTGTTTCTTCCTGGCGGATTTGTTCCATCTCTGCTCCATGTACTGTTGAAGAGTAAGGGAAACAACTTGTGTAGGGGAAATAAGTTGTGTAGGGGAAATAACTTGTGTAAGGGACACAACTTGTGTAGGGGAATTAACTTGTGTAAGGGAAATAATCTGTGTTGTGAAAATAATGTGTGTTGAGGAAACAACTTGTAAAATAGAAATAACTTTTTTATAAGTAATAACTTACGCAGGTAACAAGTTGTGTCGGCTAAATTATGTGTGTATGGGAAATAGCCCATGTAAGGGAAATAATGTATGTAGGAGAAATAGCTTATGTACGGGAAATAACTTGTGCACAGCATTTCCTCAAATGTTGAGATCACGATAACAACTAAACTCTACTTCATCCTTCTCATTTCATGTAAAACAAGAAACAGAATCCGCTTTACACCGTAAATAATATTAGGGTACACAACATCCGCTTTACAAAATTAGGATACATAATAGAAAGAAATTTTCAGGGAAATTAAGGAACTTTATAGATAAACATCCGAAACATCCGAAATAATAATTCTAAAAAAACACCACACATGTCAGTGACACCACACCGAAAAATTAATTTTTAAAACTTTAGTAAACGAACATGGAGGTCTTATAGCAGGGAGGTCTTATAGCACAGATAAAATAAAACTGATTTTCACAAAACTGCTAAAAAAAAATGTAGCAAACGAACATGATAACCTATTCTATACGTCTTTTATTATTCAACGCTACTACGTGAATATTTTGTTATTCATCCTTATTATACAAGTTCTTTAATATTTATCATATTACACCGCTTTAAGCACATTATGACACCAGTCGCGATGGGGTATGACATCATTCCGAATGGGGTGTCACAAAAGTGCCTCAAGTTTGAATACATCAAATATACAGACTTTATGATCTAGTGATGCCACAACTAATTATAGTAAAAAAAAAATATTTCAGGAAATTTTTAATTTTCGAATAATATTTTAACTCAATTTTTTTTTCAATTTAAATTGTTGTTGCCAAGACAGAACTTTATTTTAAAAAGTTCAGATACTTAATTTTTTTTCCATTTGAAACTGTCCGTCAAAAGAAAATAACTCTGAAATTCTCCTGACACCTGTCTAAACTAAGGACCAGAATAACAGGTAAACCATGCAGACACCTGTCATCCTAGCTCTTATGTAACATGTATCATGCTGATTTGGACATCGATATAACCTTTGAACCCTCGTTCCATTTTATTTTAGATTATTTGAGCCTTCTGTTTTATCAGTGTTATCGTTGGATGTTTGAAAACTGAGAGTTTCATTCAATGGAAATACCCCACATGAATGCTAGAAAAATATGGGTAACATTTATCAAACAACTCATGTAAAATACTGACTTTGTTTTCTTCTAGACTAGATGAGAAATGTCTTGAGGGCGATATAGAAATAGAAGAGAAATGAGGTCTGCTAGATGGGGATTATAGGTAGGAGTTGCTTACCTTAGTTACAGGGAGGAGTTGCTTACCTTAGTTTGGATCGCCTCCCTTGCCGGCCCCAGCATCCGGTACTCAAAAGACAGATAAGGGGAGTTGATAACATGATAAGTGCAGTATTTATAGACCTGACCTCATGACCCTAGACTCTCAGAGAGGAGATAGAGGCTATAGTTGGCCAGATTTTTTGGCAACGTTCGAGCCAATTTGAATTTAAACCTTCTGCTGATTAATCTACATGTTATTTATAGGATGTCAGAAAAAACCCTTCGACATGTTAAAGACACCGTTTAGTAAAGCCTCCAAATGAACGAGCAAGGTTGTGTAAAAACATGGATCAGAATATAAACGTATAGTCGATTACTTGGGTTTAAAAGTGGACACACTAGTTACCGGGAATATTAAAGGAGTGAGTACTAAGAAGACAGGACAGCACCAAAAACTTGGAGTGTTTAGAAGACAGGACAACACCAAAACTTGGAGTGTTTAGAAGACAGGACAGCACCAAAACTTGGAGTGTTTAGAAGACAGGACAGCACCAAAACTTGGAGTGTGTGCTTAAAGACAGGACAGCACCAAAACTTGGAGTGTTTAGAAGACAGGACAGCACCAAAAACTTGGAGTGTTTAGAAGACAGGACAACACCAAAACTTGGAGTGTTTAGAAGACAGGACAGCACCAAAACTTGGAGTGTTTAGAAGACAGGACAGCACCAAAACTTGGAGTGTGTGCTTAAAGACAGGACAGCACCAAAACTTGGAGTGTTTAGAAGACAGGACAACACCAAAACTTGGAGTGTTTAGAAGACAGGACAGCACCAAAACTTGGAGTGTGTGCTTAAAGACAGGACAGCACCAAAATTTGGAGTGTGTGCGTAAAGACAGGACAGCACCAAAACTTGTACTGAGTGCTTAAAGACAGGACCGCACCAAAACTTGTACTGAGTGCTTAAAGACAGGACAGCACCAAAACTTGGGGTGAGTGTTTAGAAGACAGGACAGCACCAAAACTTGGAGTGTGTGCTTAAAGACAGGACAACACCAAAATTTGGAGTGTGTGCGTAAAGACAGGACAGCACCAAAACTTGTACTGAGTGCTTAAAGACAGGACAGCACCAAAACTTGGAGTGAGTGCTTAGAAGACAGACCAACAGCAGCAAACCATTTACCATTGGACTAAACCCACACAAGTTTAAAGACCGGCCAGTCACGTGACTGGTTCCAGGTCTAGTGGAAGCAAACACCCGGGGATGGGAATAAGGCTTTCTTTCAACATGTCCTCCAAGTTTGAAAAACATCTGATACGACTGGCAGGGGGAGATAAGACGTGCGTCATTCCATGACTGGATGTTTCTTGTGCCAGTGAACTCCCCTGATAAACGCCAAACAGGAATGGTGTGTTAAAACATGAATGTCTGCGTTTGGTGAATGTCTGCTTTATAGTCAATGTCTGCGTTTGGTGAATGTCTGCTTTATAGTCAATGTCTGCGTTTGGTGAATGTCTGCTTTATAGTCAATGTCTGCATTTTGTGAATGTATGCTTTATAGTCAATGTCTGCATTTTGTGAATGTATGCTTTATAGTCAATTTCTGCATTTGGTGAATGTCTGCTTTAAAGTCAATTTCTGTATTTTTTGTTAATGTCTGCATTATAGTCAATGTCTGTTTTAGAATAAATACCTTTATTATAATGAATATCTACATTTAAATTGAAATTTTGTATCAATATAAATGTCTGTAATTAAGTGAAACTCTGTATTACACAGGTCCACTCAACAAACTGTAGTGTAAGTCTTTTCCTTTTTGACCCGCACGAACCAAGTCTTTTCCTTATTTGCCCTCCCCTTTTCAACGACCCGAGCCCCCCCCCCCCCCCAGCTCGTGGTCTCCCCGTCAGTCCCCAGTACAACACGACGGGGTGGGAAAGGGTGTAAGGGGGGAGGGGGTTGACACGTGACTTTTTTCAATTCCGCCAGTTAATACGTTGACACAACTTCCAGGCGGGGTGTTGGTCGTCTGCTGCAAGACACCAGTAGAGCCAGACACCAGGCTGCCACTGGTGTGATTTGTGTGTGTGTGTGTGGGGGGGGGGGGGGGGCTAGCATGTTTAATATGATGGGGGGCCCAATATGATGGTAAGGTGTGGGGGCCCTAGCATGTTTAATATGATTGGGGGCCCAATATGATGGTAAGGTGTGGGGGCCCTAGCATGTTTAATATAATGGGCCCAACACGATGTTGATGTAACAACACCTAATAGTTATATTGCTCCTCCTATATGATGGTGAGGTGTGGGGCCCTTAGATGTTTAATATGGTGGGGGTCTAAAATAATAGTACGGTGTAGGGACAAAAAAATTGTATATGTCGTGGGTCTAGGGCCCCAATATGTTTAATTTAATGGCAATATTGTAGATTCCTCTTTGTACCAAGGGATCCAATCCATTGGGCAGATGAAGTAGAGTTTGTTACTTGACCCAGCATATGAAGGGATGTTTTGGTCAGCACTAAACCCAAACGCTTTACTTTCCCCACCGTAAGTCAGGTACTCTACAAAACTGGGTGAACTCAGGGACGTCCTATACATGGCAAGATTGTTTCTCTATTGGGTCCCAATCTAATCCTTTGTGTTTTGAAAGTGCGAAGCAACACAGCATAAAATTGTATGTATTTTCTGGGCGTGTGGCGCGTCATCTATTGGATCCATAACACATAATTTACGTTGTGAGGGGTGCCCCCCCTTCCCCCCCACCCCCACCAATGTTAAATGTTATCGTGATGGAATATCACTCTCCCATCCACCGCTACATCTAAGTTAGCTGAAACATTTGCCTCCTTCATACTGTGTCGCTTAACGCGCTGTTTGTAAATTGACACCATTCTTAAACAGTGCAAATATAGTAGTGTATTATGTTTGTTAACATGATTTAAATGTTAACACGCATCAAGAAATGTCAATTCAGAGGGTGAAGAGGGGTGGCGGGGAAGAAAAAGCAAATTAAAATGAAACAGATTAGGTGTGCTAAAATTAATTCCCATCACCTAACCGAAAAAGAAATTGATTAAGGGGAACATTGATTACTAATATAACAAGTTAATTGCCGCGGTTTTAAGTGGGTCCCCTCATCGATTATTCAATTAACTGATTGACAAATACATGATTGCGTGGATCGATATATATTGGTCTAAAATATTTTTTTCTGCTGAATGACGGCGTTATCGGGCGGCACCAAGTGTAATTTTGGTCGAGATCAATACAGGCTACACTAATCCAGACGGATGCCTCGGTATCAGGCACCTTATTCTGTCTTTACAGTTTGCAGTGTCGAGTGGTCGAGTGGTCTAATGCTGATGGATCATGTCAATGACATGGGTTCAAATCCAGGGAGTAATATATGATATGTGTAATATGTTGAGTAATATGTGATATGTGTAATATGTTGAGTAATATGTGATATGTGTAGTATGTTGAGTAATATGTGATATGTGTAGTATGTTGAGTAATATGTGATATGTGTAGTATGTTGAGTAATATGTGATATGTGTAGTATGTTGAGTAATATGTGATATGTGTAGTATGTTGAGTAATATGTGATATGTGTAGTATGTTGAGTAATATGTGATATGTGTAATATGTTGAGTAATATGTGATATGTGTAATATGTTGAGTAATATGTGATCTGTGTAATATGTTGAGTAATATGTGATGTGTAATATATTGAGTAATATGTGATATGTGTAATATGTTGAGTAATATGTGATATGTGTAGTATGTTGAGTAATATGTGATATGTGTACTATGTTGAGTAATATATGATATGTGTAATATGTTGAGTAATATGTGAACAATTTTAAAATTATCAGATATGGGTTGTGATAAGCATTTTGTTCGAAGTTGAAAAACATTGGTGAATCTTTCATTAACTGCTGTTGATGATTCGGGGTAGTTGTTGATATTTTTAAAATCTGGTAGATTTTTTGTCATCGATGAGTATTTTTTTTAAAGTTGTTGATAGATGTGAAATTAGATGAATCTTAAAACGTACGTCAACTTGAAATATTAGTTGAGAAAGCACGGTGATGTTTTGAAAAACACTTCCAAAACGTTTACTTGAAAAAAAAAAAAACTAACACTAGCTAACGCTCGTCTGTATTTTAGCCGTTTAAGTGACCTTGTCGCTGACCTTTCAAGTAACCTTCTTTAGGACCAGGTCATTAGGTCATGACCTGGGAGCTTTATCGAAAGCGACTGCCGGAATAAGATTCTACAAAACGTATTTCCACTCAAGATTTTTAAAAAACATAAACAATAAACTCCGTCCCTCCCTCCCTCCCCCCTTCCTCCTCTCCCACTCTGAGAGGCGATACAGCAGAAGTATTGATAAATCTTGCAGACGGCTTTCATCTCAGGGGAGCTAACCAATTCTAGTCTTCCCAAATTTCCAACGCGAGTTGGGAGGGGCGGGATAAAGGTCTCCAAAGTCACATACGACCAAGGCTTTATAAGAACGAAACAATTTTACATCCGTTGGAAAAATATAAAAATTGCATCCATTTTTTCAGTATTTTAGTTCCAACATAAGTTTATATGCTAAAAAAATGTTTTTTATATAACAGAGGATAAATCAGATTTATGCGTTCTAGATCTTTATTTAAATTTTAGATGTGTACACGCTAAAACATGTTTGGTTTAGATTTATGTATTCCTCGCTAAAACATAAATCGAAAGATTTGCTGTGAAATGATGCGTTTGGCAGGGAAGGTAATCGAGAGATCAAGGGAGGGAAGCCAATTGGAGAGAGACACCCGTCCCTGTATTGCTGGTACAGTTTTCAGCTGTAAGGGGAGGGAAATCGATATTTGCAGCAAAAACTTTCGGACTTCTAAATCAAATCATGTTCATCGAGATAATTAATATCATCGAATGTAGGTTAAGTACAGACAAATGTGTTTGTGTATATATAGATTTAGCTATAACTCTATAAATTAAAAATAATAAAAAATAGAAATAAAATATTTTTAAAAAACCGTAGCTACAAAATGTTGGCTGACGTCAAGCTGTAACATTTAAGTTTGTTCCAATTGTGCCGACATGCATGTAAAGCGGGTCAGATCAGAATTAGCCCCCTATTCACCAGTCGTTGTGTGCGTCCATGGATCGCTTCCGTGACAGCCCTCTATCCCGGCCACGGGAGAGGGGAGCCCATGAATTATGCAGAGCGCCCGCCGCTGGGGGACCCTCGCGCCATGCCCGGACATTCACGGGGACAGCCGTGGTGTGGAGGGGCTGATACTTTACACTCACCCCCCACACCACACACTCCACACACCATACACACACGCCAAACACAAAAATCCAAAACAAAAACTAGATCGACATAATTTCTGTATTTTTTTTTTTTTAATAATTGTCGAATAAAAAGAATCAGATAGACATTCTAGACACATACAGACCTCCTTGTCTGAATATCTGGCTTTACCATAAGAAATTTTTGTGTCTTGCATTAGTTAGCCTGTTTTTTGGTGAGGAATTCTTAGCAGAGTTAAATGACAGACAACTTTTAGATGAATAAAATGTTATTTCGTAAGAATGTGAATCTCTTAAAATGTAATCAAGTTATACGCTTTTACTTTATATATATATATATATATATATATATATATATATATATATATATATATATATATATATATATATATATATATATATGCTTCATGAAAAATAAAAGACGATGTCCCAACCATAAGTGAGTGTAAACTGCGGGGATTTTAATGAAAACAACATGAATACTCTCCCGTGCTCTGAAAAAAAAATCCCAGATCAAATTCTAATCACTAATCCAGCTGAACACAATACTAATGTTCGCAGTCTCTCAGTAGGTAGGCGGACCAATAAAAACAGAATCCAATAAAATAACAAATTAAACCATCAGAAATCTGCGCCATTTATTGTAGCGGCTGATTAAAGCGGCAGTCGTTGCTATAAATAGACGGCTGGATACTCGGATTCTATCTCCAACAAAACTAAGTAATCAGTTTCAGAGAGAAAAATTATTTATATCTCCCTCCCCCCTCTCCCCTCTCTTGCCCTCTCTCTTTTTCTCTCTGAAATATCACAAACTACAATATTTCAACATTTCATTTAACATTAACTTTCGTTTTAACATCATCTTCCGGTTTAACATCAACTTCCATTTTAATACCAGCTTTTGGTGCAACATCAACTTTCATTTTTAAATTTGTAAAAATTGATGTTGAAATGTGTCTAAAAACTTTCCATAGAATTAATCTAACCAAGATTAATAACTGTCCTTTCAGCAAAATTAAATATTTTAAGAATAATTTTTAGGCTAGCTAAACGTAAAGAAAAAAAGATGCTCACAACAATGTAACAAAAGATGAAAGATAGTAGCTGACAACCAAAAGACAAGGCTTGACATTTTTTTTTTAATCGATGTTAGCAGATCTAGCCGACATATTATCTAAATAGATCTTGGCTAAAATATAAACTAGCTTCATTTAATTGTGTTTTTAAACATTCGATTAATCTAAAAAAAAATAAAAAATAAAAAATAATAAAAAAACGCGATTTAGCAAAGTTTCCAACCAAATTACAAAAAATTTTATCAGTCCAAGTGACAACAACCACCCTAGAAGGTGATTTTAAAAAAATTGTGTTTAAACAAGGAACAGGAAAAATGGTACAAACTGTATCAATGCCATGGAAAAAAAGCCAAAAATACAATTTTGGATCAATTTTTTAGGCTGTGAAAATCGATGAGATTTTTAGATTTATTGTGAGGAAAACTTGCCCGTGCTTAACTTGTAAGGAGAAGTTAATTAGAAAGATAAATTTCATTTCATTTGATGTAAACTGCTAGAGAAGATTTGATTGGATTGTGTTTTATCACAGTCCATTTTACAAATATTCCTCTTTGTTGATATTACTTTGTACATTGGTCGGTCGGTCGGTCGGTCGGTCGGTCGGTCGGTCGGTCGGTCGGTCGGTCGGTCGGTCGGTCGGTTGGTCGGTCGGTCGGTCGGTCGGTCGGTCGGTTGGTCGGTCGGTCGGTCGGTCGGTCGGTCGGTCGGTCGGGTGGGCGGTCGGTCGATCGGTTGGCCGATAGGTCAGTCAGTCTGTCAGTCAGTCATTGAGGTCAATAAGTCAGTCGGTCAGTCCAGTCACCCCGCGAGCCATACAATCTCAACACCCCGTGTTTATGTACAAGGCTCGCCACTTCGGAAAAAAAAAACCTCCATCGATTTTCTCTGATTTGGTTTTTTTCCTCTCCATGCAGCGTACCAAGCAAATGGCGTCAATTTAAAAACTTCTGACGTTGGTTTGGTTTTTTTTCCTCTCCATGCAGCGTACCAAGCAAATGGCGTCAATTTAAAAACTTCTGACGTTGGTTTGGTTTTTTTCCTCTCCATGCAGCGTACCAAGCAAATGGCGTCAATTTAAAAACCTCTGACGTTGGGAAAAATTAAAATGTGAGAGAAAAATTAACATGATTTTTTTTTTGCTGCAGAAAATATTCATCATTTTTTTTTTTAAATATTTGAAATGTATGCATAAAACAGAAAAACGCTGATGGCTAACTGTGTTCAGATATTTCTCTGGGTATCAAAAGCCCAGATTTCACATTAGTTTGGTCTGTACGAAGATGTCGTAGGATGTTCGTAGGACGAGGCTAGCCTGTTTAGTTTGTTCGTAAAACGAGGTTTTCTTGTGGAGTTTGTATGTTCTGTGTTAACTCGGTATTAGAATAGATGCTCCACTTAGACACCGCAAGTAACACTGATTGTGTTCAATCCGATCAATATGTTGGTTTTTAAATCAATCGATCTAATCTAATACGTAAACAAAATTTGTGAAGAATTTCTTCACGTCTTGAGTGACTTAAGCTGGGGTTGTGATATCAGGGCAGGGGTGCTAAAGGGGTGGTCTAGTGTGGGGTTGGGGGTGGCACCTTGTATTGGGCAAAGAGGAGGGGGTGTGGGCTAGTTACCGTGGTCTGGGAGGGGGTAGGGGATTTGGCGCCGTGGATTGATGAATGTGGCATAAGTACAGGGGGGGGGGGGGAGATATGGCACCCTGTATTGGGCACGGAGGCGGGGGGGGGGGGGGGGGGTAGGGTCGTGCCGGTGTCGGTCCTTGGTACATTGGGTGCTCAGGGGCGTGAATACATAGCATTATTGCCAGGTTATGGCCGTGACGCAGACACAGAAATAATGATGACAGAATGAAAATACTCCCAGCAACGGTCGATCAAAAGTTGATGGATGGCGAAGATATCCGACCTTGCCGTGTCATCAATTTGGCGGACATCTCCTCATCAATTTCCTGAGTTACTCTTCCTCTTCCTCTACTCTATATTGCCTCCTCTGCCCATCTCTACTCTCTCTTATCCAGCCCTCTCCTTTCTCTTCTGCTCTATCCCTCTCTCCTCCAGCCCCCTCTCCTTTATCTCCTCATCTACCCCTCTCCCACTCACCGTATGGTTACTCTCCATTGCCTCATCTCTCGGTTTCTCTATTTCGTCTCTAACTTTCTCTTATCGCCCTCCTCATCTCACTTTCCATCCTTTAGCTAAAGACAGACTCAGCAGTTTAAAAAAAACTGCCCGCCTTAATATGGAGTGTTTTTTTTTACTGCAAGTCATGATATAATGGTGTTTATTACTTTTCCCTGTAAATAAATTAAGGCGAGACAACTCTCGTCTTCTCCCAGCCGTCTCCGCCCCCATGCATAAGCCATGACGCACACGGGAGTGGGTTAACAGTTGGAACTTTGTCTTAAGGAAATGACCGAGCTGCAGGAATCTAATGCCTGTTGGTGCCTGGCTCAAGTACTGGACAAATTGAACTGCGGACCGTCAGTCCATTACTTGGTCAAGGTCAACCCACCCTAATTCTTTTACAAGACCCCCCCCCCCATCATCACCACCACAAAGCTCCTTACGTCCCCCCCCCCCCACACGCCCCCCCCACATCACTCACCGTACCCCGCACCCCCTCCCCCTCCGGCCCGAACCCACACGTCCAGCGCGTGACGTAGATCAAAGATAACCAGACGGGCGATAACGCCAGGGTTCCATATCAACATGGAGCTAGTTCTTGGACTCACAAGATGGCTGGCATCATGAGTTCATTAACACCACCAGAACACAATCCACATCAGATCCACATCAGATCCACATTAGATCCACATTAGATCCACATTAGATCCACATCAGATCCACATTAGATCCACATCAGATCCACATCAGATCCACATCAGATCCACATCAGATCCACATCAGATCCACCAGTACACAATCCACACCAGATCCACATCAGATCCACATCAGATCCACATCAGATCCACATCAGATCCACATCAGATCCACATCAGATCCACATCAGATCCACATCAGATCCACATCAGATCCACATCAGATCCACACCAGATCCACCAGTACACAATCCACACCAGATCCACATCAGATCCACATCAGATCCACATCAGATCCACATCAGATCCACACCAGATCCACCAGAACACAATCAGTGGATGTAACCTGTTTAGACTGTCATGATCTCACCATTTGAAAGTACAACCAGTCTACTCTGATCAGTACAACAAAAACTTGGCATTTTTACTTTCTCGTTTTGGTGCAAATACAAAAAAATCGAAATCAAGATTTGACAAATTCAAACGCCTTATACTTTCCTGAGTAGGAAAAACCCAGTTTTGTAATCTTGTCTGTATTCCTCTCTATGTGTAAACAACACTATGCGCAATCTAGCCTTTTGATTCCAACGTCAGCCTTCATTTCTTTCTGGATTTGCTTCCAAAGCCTTTGTTACGACAAGAACAAACTACAAGGCAGTAGTTGTTTGATTTTGGAGTTTTCTCCCTTAGCGGGTTGATGTCCCCAGCTAACGAGCCTCGTCTGTCAAGAGATCCGAACTCGGGACTTTTTAGGGTTCGTACGCTATCCCACCCGGCCACGTCGTCACCATTACGTCACTTGTGGTTAAAGCATGTTACTTAACCACAACCACATTTTATTTACTTTAACATTTTTCTTTTCTTTAAAAAAAAACTTCAAAAAATTGGTAATGAATCTAAACAGATGTAAAGAGAAATATATTGACATGTATTTAAAAACCAGACCATGTAGATGTTTTCCTACGTTTGTACAAATATGAGATCAATTACCAGCCGATCATTGAACCGTTTGGCCGCCAACACAATCTGTAAGAGCTTCAACACCGGTCTGCTACATGGATACGTCTAATCGATAGCTTGAACCCGCTTGCAACACGTCGCTAAGGAAAAACTTCAACTTTCTAACAAAATGCGAAATATTTTTTTTTCTAAATTATAAAAGTTTGGGACGTGAATGTTGTGTGACGGTCACATCCGTGGTCGTTGATGTAAAACAACAAATCTGCTGCTGACAAACAATTTTAAATGAATTAGGAAAACACGTTCCGTTTTTACTGGATTTATTGACAGGAATTTTGTAAAGCTGAAACTCCGATACGTCTATAAATATCCCAAAGATAGATGTTTTTGTGTTGTGTGTTTAAAGAGTGGGGATGAAAGGGGGGAAATAAGATAATGAGAAGGGGGAGTGAGTGGTAAAATACTATCCACAGTCTGTTTATCCGGGCAACATTTCTCAAACGTCCGGGCTGAAATTTTTTTTCCGGTTGGTCGTGGTGGATGGGAAGTTTGGTTACATTTATTCAGCGGTGCCGGCTAGTCTCCGCGCTGGCCCAGATTACAGCCTGGATGCAGCACGTGATGCGGCACACACCACGTGATTAGGGTCTTGCCTCCATTGGTGTGCGTGCAGGCAGGAAGCGGGGCTGGGCTGGACGTTTTGTAGATGGATTTGGGGAGAGATGATGGTGGCTCTTTTTGGGGAGAGATGGAGTGGTTCTTTTGGGGGAGGTATGATGGTGGTTCTTTTTGGGGGGAGGTGGAGTGGTTCTTTTGGGGGAGGTATGATGGTGGTTCTTTTTGGGAGACATGGAGTGGTTCTTTATGGGGAGAGACGGAGGGGTTCTTTTTGGGGAGAGTTGATGGTGGCTCTTTTAGAGTGATGGTGCTATTTATTTATACATTTAAATGGCTATACTCTTAACCTATGTGGTTACCGTAGAAGTCCATGTGTTCTATTTATAATCAGGTTAATAGATTACAGTTAAAGTATCAAGTATTGTAGATGTTATAGTACTAAGTATCTAAGTTATAAAGATTATACTATCATAAGGTTCTTAACAGTGTTTCTTTCAGATTTTTTTCTCCGGGGGGGGGGGGGGGGATGGGGGACGGACTGTGTTAAAAGTATATATTTTCTATATAAATTCCATTTAGTTTCGGGGGGAGGGGGTCTTCCCCCTCCCGAAAAGTTGCCTGGAAGAAACTCGGGTTCTTATAGTTAAAGTACCATGTATCCTAGCTATTACAGTACTTGGTATCCAAGCTAAAGAAGAACTATGTTATATGAGCTGTGTGCCAGATAAATTCGGATACATTCGGCCAAATACAATATTTGCTTGCCTTCGTTGTTATGTTTAATTAGTGGGAGGCAGCGTGACGATCACTACATTCAACAGCGTTACAACTTAATCTAGCACTTCATGAAATAGGAATAGAATATCGAATTATTGTTTTTATTGTTTGGGGATGGGGGAGGGGGTGTGGAGTGAGGGGGGGGGTCCCTTCAATTATTGCAAGTAGTTAAAATGCGATTTAATCTTAAAGCAGTTAGTATTGATGTACTTTAATCTTAAAGCAGTTAGTATTGATGTACTTTAATCTTAAAGCAGTTAGTATTGATGTACTTTAATCTTAAAGCAGTTAGTATTGATGTACTTTTAAAAAATAAGCTCGAGAACAGGTATATACAATTCACAATTCGCAGTATTCAAAAACACTTCACATAGTTTAAATGATTTGTAGATATGCCATATGTAAATTAAATATTTCATACATCAACAGTTGATCAAAAAATATTTCAAACGAGCAAAGAAATCCCATAGTTCTTGCGATTAGCAGGGATATCCTATTGTTGAAGGCTAAGGTTAACATCTGCACCCGTTGTCATTTCTTTGGACTTTGTCCCAAATGTCAGTCGCCATCATTTATTTCTCTGTCGCTAGTCACAAATGTCATGACCTGTCATTTAACTTTGCGGTACTTGTTCCAAATGTCATGCCCTGTCATTTAGCTCTCTGCTACTTGATCCAAAATGTGAAACATGATCGAATGCCTTGATCAATTGATTCTATCAGATTTGTGAGTAGGATCACATCACCATCGGGTCAAAAGTTAATGAAATGTCATAGGTTTTGGGAGACAATCGTTTTGTATAAAATGTCATAGGTTTTGGGAGACAATCGTGTCTGTATAAAATGTCATAGGTTTTGGGAGACTATCATTTTGTATAAAATGTCATAGGTTTTGGGAGACAATCGTTTTGTATAAAATGTCATAGTTATAAGAAATGTGTATGAATAAGATTATCACGCATGATGAAAGACCGTCAAAGTCAACATCCGAGACGACATCACCCTCAGATTTCATCACAACCTATCTTGGCTTGGGTGGAGTGAAATACTAACATTTAAGTCAGGGGCAACAATGTAGTTGTGAAACACGGGCGACAATCTAGTGAAATGTTAAAATATAAAACAGAGGTAACAATGTAGTTGTGAAACACGGGCGACAATCTAGTGAAATGTTAAAATATAAAACAGAGGTAACAATGTAGTTGTGAAACACGGGCGACAATCTAGTGAAATGTTAAAATATAAAACAGAGGTAACAATGTAGTTGTGAAACACGGGCGACAATATAGTGAAATGTTAAAATATAAAACATGGGCTATATTTTAGTTTTAAATTGTAAAGCAAGGGTAGTTTATTTAGTAAGATAATAAAATGTAAAGCAGGGGTGATAATTTTGTGAAAAAAAAAACATGGGCGGTAATTTTGATGAATAAAAAAAATGTAAAACAGAGGTGAAACGCTAGAAAAATAATAAAACATACAGCAGGGGTGAGAATCTAGCGGAAATTTAAAAAATTAAAAGTGAGTGACAATATTGTAAAATCATAATACAAAACTGAGGTCCGAAAATCAATGAGGAGATGAACATTCAACAGATGTCGCTTACAGATTTCTAGAAGCTTCCAGATCAATTTCTGTGGAGTCGGACAAACCTAATGTTGATATTTGTGCCTAATGTTGATTTAAAAAATATATTTCTAATCGAGTTTTGAAGGCAGTTGCGCGCGGGATCTACACGCGCGTGTGAGGGGTGTGAGTGGCGTGTGATGCGTGGGGCAGACACAGATACACTCACGATCAGATGGCGTCAGGATACATTTTGTTTTCTTGTCCTATTTTATTTTTATTTTTTTTTGCTAAATATTTACTGGTGACCTTTTTGAACTAAATATATTATGCCGTCACGTACAGGGTGGACATATTTACACCAGTGTTTGACCTAGTTAGGCTGTGACGTCATGTGTGGGGTATAAATAGTTGCCCTAGTGTTGGAAACTGGGACATTGTGGGGTCATGTAAAGGCGGTAATACTTGCAGTAATGTTTGAAATATTGACGTGTGATATTATCTTACACAGGGAGTGTTAAAGGTTGCTTTATTATTAGGGGTATAAGAAAACAATAAACAGCGTTTATGTACCCACTTACCTCCCATTTTACTGTCAATTCTATTTTAGGAGTCGCTTTATAAATATCTGATTTATACTATACAAAGTAAAATTCCCAAATTCGGAACTGACGAATCATATGACAGGTGAAGTAGAGTTCTTTTGTTTCTTGACCCGTCATATACACGTCAGCACAATGCTCAGACACCTTGCCTTTACTTTTCTTACCGTGAGCCGAGTACCCATTAGAGCTGGGTGGACTTGAGTCCGGGAACCACACTCTGACTTTTGTATTAGAAGTCGAGCACCCTACCATCCAACAAGATAAAGTAAGAAATTATTTTGACCCTATGCCTAAAGTATTAAGACCCAGTAGTACAACTACATTTTCTAGAACGTCACGAAAATAATCCTAATTCTAGATTTACCTCAAATACAAACCCCAAATCTAGCACTGTCTCTAATCCTTATCTTAAATCTCGATCTTACCCTACATCCACCTTCACAACGATACCGACAGGAAAAATAAACTTTCGCTCTGACCCTAAACCTAATCTTAACCCCATTACGATACCGGGAGAAACAGCCCTCGGTTTTTAAAGCTACAGAGATTAAAGAATTACGCGCCTATTTTCCAACAACTTTTAAAAGATGAGCAACACGTAGGCTCCCAAACAGACAGGTATTTTATCGCAATATTTGTGTTGATAGCTTTTTCTCTCCCAACTTAATACCCAGCTTTATCCGGTGTTGTTTTTCTTTTTTAAAGCACATTTTTTTTTTACTTTTTATAGTGTTAAAAAAAAACCACAAAAAATCTGAAAAAAAAAGAAACTTCTTAGACAAACACTTGTCAGAGTAGATGGCAGTTCCGTTCAAGTTTGACTGTAAAGGTTTCAACCTAGATATCGACAGTTCTGTTTGACAGCCAGGGTGGCGTTTGGGGACGGGTTTGTGGGATGAAAGAACTAATTAAATTAACTGTTGATTGGTAAAAGGGCAGGAGATGATTCCTTCAAGCGATCGATGTACGAAGTTGTGTCGTCACCGCCTGACCGCTAGAGGTCGGTGGTAAACGGTGACAGACGAGAGCCCCACAGTGGCAGACGAGACCTCTACAGTGACAGACAAGAGCCCCACAGTGGCAGACGAGAGCCCTACAGTGGCGGACAAGAGCCCCACAGTGACAGACGAGAGCCCTACAGTGGCAGACAAGAGCCCTAGAGTGACAGACGAGAGCCCTACAGTGACAGACGAGAGCCCTACGGTGGCAGACAAGAGCCCTAGAGTGACAGACGAGAGCCCTACAGTGACAGACGAGAGCCCCACAGTGGCAGACGAGAGCCCAACAGTGGCGGACAAGAGCCCCACAGTGGCAGACGAGAGCCCTACAGTGACAGACAAGAGCCCCACAGTGGCAGACGAGAGCCCTACAGTGGCGGACAAGAGCCCCACAGTGGCAGACGAGAGCCCCACAGTGGCAGACGAGAGCCCCACAGTGGCAGACGAGAGCCCCACAGTAGCAGACGAGAGCCCCACAGTGGCAGACGAGAGCCCCACAGTGGCAGACGAGAACCCGTAGAGCCCCACATTGGCAGAGCCCCGAGAACCCCACAGTGGCAGACGAGAGCCCCACCGCTCACATTTCCAGCAGATCACGAAGAGTACCGCCCCTTATCTGGGTATCAACCAAAAATAAAACTTTGGGTATTTTTCTCATCGGTTTTTATTCTTGTTGACACAGCTAGATTACATTTGTCCCGTAAATAACAAACTGCTACCCCCGCCTGGCTAGAATAGACTCGTCCAGTAAATAACTTGTTGCCACTTGGCATACGATCGTCCAGGCTATGTCTCTCTTCCTCCAACCCCCACCCCCCACCCCACTTTTATATTTGGCTTGACCCAAGGGCTGAGTCGAAGATGATATTTGTGTGCGACTCAACAAGTTGGGTCAGAATAGTAAAAACTTCATCAATCATGCCAGGCGGGGTGGGGGTACTTTATTAGGGGTGGGGTACTTCACATAGGCAGGGCATTGATGTAACTACAGATATACAAACACTGGGTCAAGAATAACGAGAGCCTTCCGCAAAGTAGTTCAAGTAATTACAGACTTATACTTTAGTTCAAGTCTTCTTCTTCGTTCTTAATTATTAGTGTTGAAGGGGATTGAGATTTATCTGCCAGTGGGTTTGAACTCAAGGCTTTTGTTCGAATGTATCAACTATGAGCTTTTTGCCGACTCGACCACGCCTCCAACCCAATTAAGCATTACGTATCAACTGGTTATGCGCCATTGAGACCATTGACTCCGATTTCAGCCTGCTTTTCTTTTTGGATTTGCTTCCATAGCCTTTGTCCAACCAAGAACAAACTACAAGGCAGCAGTTGTTTAATTTTGGAGTTGTCTCTCCTAGAAGAGTGGCTGTCCCCAGCTAACGAGCCTCATCTGCCCGATGGTTCGAACTCGAGACTTTTCGGTTTAGCAATCATGAGCTTTACCGACTCGACCAC
Source organism: Physella acuta (assembly GCF_028476545.2). NCBI lineage: Eukaryota > Metazoa > Mollusca > Gastropoda > Physidae > Physella > Physella acuta. Next base: position 484,127 of record NW_026732551.1, on the reverse strand, counting down.
GCCGACTTACATATATTAGTTCAAGTAATTACAGACTTACAAACATTAGTTCAAGTAATTACAGACTTACATACACTAGGTCAAGTAATTACAGACTTACATACATGAGTTCAAGTAATTACAGACTTATATACACTAGGTCAAGTAACGACAGACTTCGACACATTAGCTCAAGTAATTACGGACTTACTCGGTCAAGTAACGACAGACAACATATATTACCCTGTATTTCTTCAACACATAAACTCATGTGGACAGACACCTTTGAGACAATACCACTGTGACTATCAGTTGATTAATACAGAGCTACATTTGATTTTTGTATAAATGGTTTATATAACTAACTGGCTAATTAAATTTTAGCTGTGTTTGTCAATCGACCTTTACTAGATTCATTTATTCTACATCCAATGATCTAATGATAGGCTACTTGCTATCTTTATAATCATTTCTTCTACATTCAATGACCTAATGATAGGCTACCTGCTATCTCTATAATCATTTCTTCTACATTCAATGATCTAATGATAGGCTACTTGCTATCTCTATATTCATTTCTTCTACATTCAATGATCTAATGATAGGCTACCTGCTATCTCTAGATTAATTTCTTCTACATCCAATGATCTAATGACGGGCTACTTGCTATCTCTATATTCATAATCTTCTACATTCAATGATCTAATGATAGGCTACCTGCTATCTCTATATTCATTTCTTCTACATCCAATGATCTAATGACGGGCTACTTGCTATCTCACCGAAAAAAAATAATCTTTTTGCCCTAGATTCGCCGTGAAAACATTCACGAAAAAAAGCCCCACCTAATTTGTTACCTTAACTTAAACTTAGATAATGGTTTGTTTACGTATCTTATGCACACCGTTACGTCAGGTTGCTAGGCAACCAGGAACAAAAAGGAAGTTGATGCCAATGCTTTTGAAGAGCGTCTGCTTTTCCCGGCTGATATGGAAGTCTTGAAGTGTCTTAGACGGTCTCAAAGAATGACGTTTGGCAACAAGATAAGCGAAAAAAATGACAATCGAAACATGACAATAGATGAAATAAAAAAAAACCAGTAGTAATTACAATTTGATTTAAATATAAATTTTAAAATTTAAATAAATTACTTGTAAAAAGAAAATAGCTGATAGACACTTATCACAGAAAAAATAGAATTTGCGTACAAAGTAATTTTTTTTTTTAAATTCCGAGATGTTTTTGTTTTTTTATAAAGAACTTGCGTTAAACGAATGCGAAAAGGCTGAAGAGAAATGTATTAGAGAGAACCAGTCGAGTGCGGGCAGGGAACATGCATTGATTTTTTTACATTTCTGTTTTCATTGTTAAAATAAATAAATTAATGTAATTACAATGTCATTTCAAACGAGCGAAAATTAATACTAAATGAGAAAATGTAGAAAGGCAAACGCGTTTAGTTTCAATTCAAAAATTACTCAAGAAATCTTTGCTAGATTTCATGATTAGGTTTGTTAACGGCCATTTTGAAATGTTTGTTAACTGCCATTTTGAAATGTTTGTTAACGGCCATTTTGAAATGCTCATGAAAGGCCAGTATTTGCAAAGGCCATTGTTTGTATCAGTCCATTGTGTAATTTTGTAAAAAGCCAGTAAAAAGCCATTGTGTATGGTATATTAAGGTATATATCACAAGGTATTAAATGACACTGTTGTAGCGTATGTTAAAGATATACCACACGGTATTAAACGGCACTGCTGTACTGCTCGTCCAAAATTGTAAAGCGAATTTGAAAAATTTTAAAACCATTTTTTTTAAATTGCTATGTTAAATTTAGTCTCGTCATTCGTGATGACTGTAGAATATTGTGGGAATGTTTAATCTATCGAAAAGTCCGTTAAATGGTGGATTGGAAAGTATGAGAACATACAGCCTATGGTGGATTGGAAAGTGTGAAAACATACAGCCTATGGTGGATTGGAAAGTATGAAAACATACAGCCTATGGTGGATTGGAAAGTATGAAAACATACAGCCTATGGTGGATTGGAAAGTATGAAAACATACAGCCTATGGTGGATTAAAACCAAGGGCGACGTCGTGGATACAAATATAAATACATGGTATATGTGTGTGACTTAATATACATATATTTTGATATATACATACATATATATGTGTGTGTGTGTGTGTGTGTGTGTGTGTGTGTGTGTGTGTGTGTGTGTGTGTGTGTGTGTGTGTGTGTGTGTGTGTGTGTTGGAGGTGTATATACATATATGTAAAAAAAAATATGCATATAAACATATATCTGGGAGTATATGTATATCAATACAAGTGCTGAAGCAGCTAAGATGAAAATATTGTTCAAAATAAAAATAAAAATTGATAAATGAATATGAGTCAAGGATAAAATATAAAAGAAAGACTGGGTGGGGGCTGGGGGTGAGTGTGTATAAATAGGATAGAAAGAAGACGAGTCTTGTCTAAAGAGGGGGTGGGGGATAAACACCCCCGTCTCAGCTTCCTCTCTCGTTCTAAATGATCAAAGGAAGCAATGGCTATCTGCACGGAGGTCGTCGCATTGAAGACACCTAATGATATTAACACGCCGCCGCTGCCCACCCTCCCAGGAATGGCTAATTTCATTGAAATTAAACATCAGGCTTTTTTCAAAGGTTTTCAAAGCAAAACTTGCCAGATAAATGTCTTTTGTCTCCGGGGCTAAATGGAAGGGAATGAAAACGTCAGAGAAATTATGGGGGCAGGGGGGGGGGGGGTTTAGAGGGGAGGGGATTGGCAATTGCTTGTTAGGACAATTAAAGCATCAAATCTTTCATAAATCTATTCGATAATTTCAATCACTCACACTGTAATTCTAATGCAGTGCATACACAAGAAATCAATACGTTGCCTAAAAAGAAATACAATACTTTGTCTTCAGATGTATTGTGATGCTTTGTTTACAGAGGTAGGCCATATTGTTATACTTTGTTTAGTAAGGAAATTGTTATAGTTTTTCTGGTAAACCAATGTAATTTATTGTCAAATGCAATACTTTATAATCAGAGCATAAGGATAAAAAATAATTAGTCCTGCATAATGTCATACAAATACTGTCATACATAATGTCATACATATACAGTTATACATAAAGTAATATATATATATACAATCCTATATTATGTCATACATAATTAGTCCAACATAATGTCATACATAAGCGATCCTAAAGAATGCCATACATTTACTTTCCTACATAATGTCATGCTTATACTGTCATACATCGTGCTCCAAGTTTCATTTCAAGATACCTGCGTCGCATATTGCACATCTGGTTGCCAGAAAAAAATTACCAATGTCTAACTTTTGATAAAAACTGGACAACATCCAATTGGCAAATAGCTAGCTCACGTATACACCTCTCACACTCGACGAGAATAGCATATAATGTACTTATGTAACGTATTATTATACTTAATGGTTGAAAAGTCTTTCTAATAACAGATAACAGAACATACTGTAAAGCATTGTTCGACAATATAAAAATACAAAAAGAAACCAACATTTTTATGTGCTTTGATGATGGTAGAACACACGAACTAGATAACCAAATAACTTCACAAGTATACCACACATACCCACACCCACATCCAGTGTGTGGTTGGGATAGCAAAATGTGCAATCAATTCGCCAGAAGCTTTCAAATCAGGATAAAAATGGCGCCAGCAAGTTAAAGACTGCGTTAAAACACTTCGCGTGTCCCAGAAATTAACGGTTTGATTTGCAACATTTTATATTTTATAAATGGACCTTGCCGTGAGCAACCTTAGATAATATTTATCATTTATTTTTTATCGGAAATTTATCTTTACTTTGGTTCCCCAAATGATTGATAGCCATTAGACGTTTTTATCCTTTGCTTTCTGTTAAATGCAGGCAAAAACGCTGCTTTAAAAATGGGGTAAAATGCTAATTTTGAAAGGATTAAAGAAAAAACACACCAGCTACAGAATGAAGGTTGGCAATAATCGTTTTTTATTCGCGGAGTTTTTGAAGACATCTTTACACTTCTAAGCTAAAGCTGATGAAAAATAAGCCAATCATTCATTTTTTCCTCCTAATGATGGGCTATAGACATTTTAAAATGATAAATATTTTAATCTGTAATCGCACAGCCGTAATGTGTAATCGCTTATATGCATGTTTCTCCACGGCAAGTTTTTAAAAGTTTGTTTTCAATGGAAGAACATTTCTCAATACCATGACCAACGTCTTGATTCTTGAAAGACTGAGGGGGGGGGGGGGCGTGCGGTGTGGGGGTGGGGTTCGTAGGTTCGCTGAGAGTGCTGTAGATTGGTGGGGTGTAGGGGTGTAGTAGACTGGTGAGGTGTAGGGGTGTAGTAGACTGATGGGGTGTAGGGGTGTAGTAGACTTGTGGGGTGTAGGGGTGTAGTATATGGGTGGGGCTTAGGGGTGTAGTAGACTTGTGGGGTGTAGGGGTGTAGTAGACTTGTGAGGTGTAGGGGTGTAGTAGACTTGTGAGGTGTAGGGGTGTAGTAGACTGGTGGGGTGTAGGGGTGTAGTAGACTTGTGGGGTGTAGGGGTGTAGTATATGGGTGGGGCTTAGGGGTGTAGTAGACTTGTGGGGTGTAGGGGTGTAGTAGACTTGTGGGGTGTAGGGGTGTAGTAGACTTGTGGGGTGTAGGGGTGTAGTAGACTGGTGGGGTGTAGGGGTGTAGTAGACTTGTGGGGTGTAGGGGTGTAGTAGACTTGTGGGGTGTAGGGGTGTAGTAGACTTGTGGGGTGTAGGGGTGTAGTAGACTTGTGGGGTGTAGGGGTGTAGTAGACTTGTGGGGTGTAGGGGTGAAGTAGACTTGTGGGGTGTATGGGGTGTAGTAGACTGGTGTGGTGTAGGGGTGTAGTAGACTGGTGTGGTGTAGGGGTGTAGTATATGGGTGGGGCTTAGGGGTGCAGCTAATAACAATTACTGTGTTTACTCAATGTTTACAATTAGGCTCTTGAAAAATCATCCACATTTTAAATTCCCTGTTGGTTAAACTTGTTTCATTTTCACAATAATTCTGACGATTGAATATGTCATGTCATACAGAATATGATTTGTTCAGTCATGTATGACAGTACTGTCATGCATGACACATTTCAATAATGAATGACATGTTTCAGTAACCTCATACTGTGTGCGAATTTTCGCAGGAATTGTTACCTATCCTAAAAAAAGACGTTTTGATTCCGACGTTTAAAACATCAGCAGCTAAAAAACTGGACATTGGTAAAGAAAAAGTTTTAATTTAAAGCCCACAACACAGCATCAGATTATGGGCCAGTTGTGTAAAAATTACAGGCCACATTGCAGTAATTCTGAGCCAGATTGTGTATGAAAGTATGGACCACATTGCAGTGATTGTGGGTCAAATTGTTTAGAAGGGGTCATATTTCAATGATTGTGGGTCGAATTGTATCAGAAAGGTGTCACAAAGCCTCGCCTGTGGATAAAGTTGTATGATTTAAAACGCAGAGGTTAAGATTAGCAAGAGATAATCCGGCCCGGATATTCTTATAAGAATGTGTGACTCAGCTGAAAATACAGGATTAACGGGAGGGGGTTAAAAGAGTCAAAGTAAATAATTGTACAATTTTTTTAACATCATTATTCGCTGGAGAAAAAAAATGAGTCTTTGCGGCGTGATTCTATGTAAACTTCGTGCTGTTTTATGCGAAGTTTATTCTAGAAAAATCCAATAAAAAGCAAATACCGGTTAAATTATAGCTTTGTTTGGTTAACCGTGCGTGCGAGACCGGCTAACCGGAAGTTACCAAGGGAAGCAACTGACTGCATCAAGGAAGAGTTACCCGGCTGAATGCGCACCATTAGACACCCTTGCAGCATACGACTGCGATTCGGTGCTCTGTGGTGCAACAAACTTGCGGGAGGGAAGTGGTTTAACAGGACTACCTACAGTAGAGGCATGCCACGAGGGGTGGGGGTGGGGGGTCCGTGGCGGAGCTTACAGCTCTAGTAACTCTATTCTTGAGATTCCAGAGTTTAACGGTTTTTTTCACAGGTCACTACTTCAGTACATCAAATTACGTGACTTAAAATATCTTCATTATTTTAAAAACCCTCTTTACTGTGTTTGTTTAAAAAATAAAATATAAAAATAATATTGCGTAGTTTTTGTAACTACTTTTGCTTGAACTCTGATATTTGATGTTTTTAATATTTGAAGTAGCTAAGCAAAAATTGAGTGGGGTGGTGGAGGAATATTTTTATTATTTTAGTTCCATCATGGTTTTAAAAATATATGCATGAGACTTGTATGAATAGTACTAAAGATTGACACCAAAGTATTGATGTTTACTTGAAAAATGTCATACAGCGCCAAAAAATGCCATACATTATATCAAAAGTCAATCATTGACTAGGCAGCGAGCGCAAAAACAATGTCTAAATTTAGTAACCAATCAAATCTCGTTTAATCCCGTGAAAATGTCAAGGAAGCGCGACGGCATGGCAATAAAAACAGATAGTGTGGGGTGTTTTTAATTTAACTTTGGGGTGTCTGGAGTAAGGTTACTCGGGCAGTAACCTTACACACTTTTATTATTGACCTACTTTAATGTCTGAAGTAAGCTTACTGGGGCAGTAACCTTACAAACTTTTATTATTGACCTACTATAATGTCAGAAGTAAGCTTATTCGGGAAGTATCCTGACTGTAGCTTTGAATTTTTTTTTTTAAATGTATATTTTGTATAAAATATTCTGTTGTTTTAAATTAATTTTTAATGTGTACTTATATAGCTGGTGGAGCGTAGTGGATGAATGGTAGAGCGTTTGGTAGCTAGCCTGAAGATCTCGAGTTCGGATCTCTGATGGGACTTGTGACTGTAGGACGTCCCTGAGTCAACTCAGTTCTGGTGAGCTCAGCACACCATCCCTTCATATGCTGAGGTCAAGAAACATATGAACTTTATTTTATTTGACATATGAATCGTCAGGTCTAAAGCGGAATCTTTACTTTTTTTTTTACTTAAAGCTAAGGGTTTATTTTAAATACATGGAATCTATGTACTTATATTCTATCCCCCCCGCCCCTTTTCACACCATATCTATGTACTTATATTCTACCCTTCTCCCCACCCCAACTCCACCCCTCCATCATTTGCAGTCATGTTGTACAGGGCCCAACTACATCCCGCTATTTCCGCATTCAAGTCAGCAGTAAAAAATTTACTTGCACTCATGACCAGGAAAACCGCTCGAGGTAAACCAAAATTTAAACAGCATAAACAACAGGAAAAATAGAATCGATACACATTTGTATTGCCATGTTGGCAATCATAGAAATACTTCGTAATGTAGATCTACCTGCGATTCCCTCAAAAACATGATCATTCGATAAAATACGTATTGAAACGTGGGGTTTAAATACTGAGAAGAATTTAATATTTTAGTTGGCCAGCGATGGCCAGGAAAAGACGGCCATCCATAGATGGCCAGTGTGGCCTTGCCGTGCTAGAGCAGGCAAGCTTGGATGTAGATTCTATAAACATTAAAACGTGAAGCAGGTCTTCAAGCATGAATTATTAACGATGAATTGCAGATTGATTTGAAGAGCACCATCTTGCTGGGAGCTTGTCAACAAAGGGGAGGATAACTCTGGAGAGTTTTCTATAGCTGCCCTTTAAAACAACGCGCGGGAAGAAGTGTTAAAATTGGAAAAAGTCGGGGAACTTTGGCGGAACTTTGGCGGAACCTTGGTGGAACTTTGGGGGAACTTTGGAGAAACTTTGGGCGAACTTTGGGGGAACATAGGCAGTTACAGCCATGCCTGACATACAGTGGATTGTATAACTTGGCTGCGATTTCTAGATGCAGCTATAAATATTATTGTGATATTTGGCTGCGTCTATAACTATGGACACTGTGTACACCATGAAATATTGCAGCACTCTGTACCAACACTACTTTCACGCTATAATTATTTCCCGTTTTTAGAAATAATAATGTACTACACTTAATAAATTGTGTACAATTTTTTATATAATTAACATCAATCAAAATTTTATCATTTCTGTTTAATGTTCCTAGACCTTTAGAAAATGTTAAAAGAAAAAAAAAATTTATCAAATGGAGTGTGAGGCAGAGGGATTTTGTGAGAACTAAGGGAGGTAACTCAATAAAACTAATGCAAGCAATGCATTTATTTTCTCCACTTGTGTAGTATATGCCTAGAACAACAATAATTGAAAACGCTAAAAATGTTTCCTGTTGATTATTTAATGTTTGATGATTGATGTAATCAAGCGCCCCACCCCCACCCCTCCCCCCCCCCACCCCCCACACACACACTACCGTGAAATTAAAAAACAAAATATTGCTTACATTTTAGAGGCTATTCAGTTTTAATCGAGTACTGAGCATGAATTGTATCACCTTCTTCCCATCTTTTAATATCCTAACGTTGCATGCTCTAGTACCAAAAAACCTCAGCCCACTACCCACCCACACCTCCACCCACACTTCCACCCACACCCCACACAAATGAGCACTAGGTCAGTCAATGAATCTACCGACCTATACTGAAGGGTAGTGAATTTGGTCTGGTCCATCTATTAGTGGAGTGACCAGTAGGGGGGGGGTCTAGATGGTCAGTATCAAATAGAGACCCGGGGGTCAGGGCTGGTCTACAGTGTCAACTAACCCCCGGGGTGGGGGGTGGGGGTAGACTTATATTAGACTGTTCGTCTGAGTTCCATCAACACTGTAAAGGGGGGGGGGGGGGCTGGAGGAGAAATAAAACCATGTTGACACTGAGAGAGAAGAGGGCAAGCAGGGGGGGGGGAGGGAGGGGACTGAGATTAAATTCTGTTTGAAAGTTCCTGCGCCGGGTCAGTAGTTCAATGTTTAGTCGGGTCCCGATTGGTTGGCCTCACACAGTGAAAGATGCAAATGTACCAGAGGACGAGCATTAAAATAGAACTTGCCTTGTAGTTTTATTTCAATTATAATCGATTTAAAGTGGTAGATGGGGAAGGGAGGGGGAGGGGGGGGGGAGGGAGACGCAGGAATCTAAGAGGGAGGAGGGGAGGAGGGGAGATTACTCTAATCGATAAGCTTGCCTATCCTGACACCTAACTCGCTCGATCGGTCTCGTTCGGAACATGATCAAATTGGTGCTTGGCTCTGTTGTGATGATTCGGTGTTGTGTATCGTGGTTGTGGTCTAGTTGTGGTCTGGTGGTGGTCTAACTTGGTGGTCTAGTTGTGGTCTAACTTGTGGTCTAGTTGTGGTCTGGTCGTAGTCTAACCTCGTGGTCTGGTTGTGGTCTAACTTGGTGGTCTAGTTGTGGTCTAACTTGGTGGTCTAGTTGTGGTCTGGTTGTGGTATAACTTGGTGGTCTAGTTGTGGTCTGGTTGTGGTATAACTTGGTGGTCTGGTTGTGGTCTGGTTGTGGTCTAACTTGGTGGTCTAGTTGTGGTCTAACTTGGTGGTCTAGTTGTGGTCTAACTTGGTGGTCTAGTTGTGGTCTAGTTGTGGTCTAACTTGGTGGTGTAGTTGTGGTCTAACTTGGTGGTCTAGTAGTGGTCTAACTTGGTGGTCTAGTTGTGGTCTGGTTGTGGTATAACTTGGTGGTCTAGTTGTGGTCTAACTTGGTGCTCTAGTTGTGGTCTAGTTGTGGTCTAACTTGGTGCTCTGGTTGTGGTCTAACTTGGTGGTCTAGTTGTGGTCTAACTTGGTGGTCTAGTTGTGCTCTAGTTGTGGTCTAACTTGGTGGTCTAGTTGTGGTCTAACTTGGTGGTCTAGTTGTGCTCTGGTTGTGGTCTAACTTGGTGGTCTAGTTGTGGTCTAACTTGGTGGTCTAGTTGTGATCTAACTTGGTGGTCTAGTTGTGGTCTAACTTGGTGGTCTAGTGGTGGTCTAACTTGGTGGTCTAGTTGTGGTCTAACTTGGTGGTCTAGTTGTGGTCTAACTTGGTGGTCTAGTTGTGGTCTAACTTGGTGGTCTAGTTGTGGTCTAACTTGGTGGTCTAGTTGTGGTCTAACTTGGTGGTGTAGTTGTGGTCTAACTTGGTGGTCTAGTTGTGGTCTAACTTGGTGGTCTAGTTGTGGTCTGGTTGTGGTATAACTTGGTGGTCTAGTTGTGGTCTAACTTGGTGCTCTAGTTGTGGTCTAACTTGTGGTCTAGTTGTGGTCTGGTTGTGGTATAACTTGGTGGTCTAGTTGTGGTCTAACTTGGTGCTCTGGTTGTGGTCTAACTTGGTGGTCTGGTCGTGGTCTAACTTGTGGTCTAGTTGTGGTCTAACTTGGTGGTATAGTTGTGGTCTGGTTGTGGTCTAACTTGGTGGTATAGTTGTGGTCTAACTTGGTGGTCTAGTTGTGGTCTAACTTGTGGTCTAGTTGTGGTCTAGTTGTGGTCTAACTTGGTGGTCTAGTTGTGGTCTGGTTGTGGTATAACTTGGTGGTCTAGTTGTGGTCTAACTTGGTGGTCTAGTTGTGGTCTAACTTGTGGTCTAGTTGTGGTCTGGTTGTGGTATAACTTGGTGGTCTAGTTGTGGTCTAACTTGGTGCTCTGGATGTGGTCTAACTTGGTGGTCTGGTCGTGGTCTAACTTGTGGTCTAGTTGTGGTCTAACTTGGTGGTCTGGTTGTGGTCTAACTTGGTGGTCTGGTCGTGGTCTAACTTGGTGGTCTAACTTGGTGGTCTAGTTGTGGTCTAACTTGGTGGTCTAACTAGGTGGTCTGGTCGTGGTCTAACTTGTGGTCTAGTTGTGGTCTAACTTGGTGGTCTAGTTGTGGTCTAACTTGGTGCTCTGGTTGTGGTCTAACTTGGTGGTCTAGTTGTGGTCTAACTTGGTGGTCTGGTTGTGGTCTAACTTGGTGGTCTAGTTGTGTTCTAACTTGGTGGTCTAGTTGTGGTCTAACTTGGTGGTCTAGTTGTGGTCTAGTTGTGGTCTAACTTGGTGGTGTAGTTGTGGTCTAACTTGGTGGTCTAGTTGTGGTCTAACTTGGTGGTCTAGTTGTGGTCTGGTTGTGGTATAACTTGGTGGTCTAGTTTTGGTCTAACTTGGTGCTCTAGTTGTGGTCTAGTTGTGGTCTAACTTGGTGCTCTGGTTGTGGTCTAACTTGGTGGTCTAGTTGTGGTCTAACTTGGTGGTCTAGTTGTGCTCTAGTTGTGGTCTAACTTGGTGGTCTAGTTGTGGTCTAACTTGGTGGTCTAGTTGTGCTCTGGTTGTGGTCTAACTTGGTGATCTAGTTGTGGTCTAACTTGGTGGTCTAGTTGTGATCTAACTTGGTGGTCTAGTTGTGGTCTAACTTGGTGGTCTAGTTGTGGTCTAACTTGGTGGTCTAGTTGTGGTCTAACTTGGTGGTCTAGTTGTGGTCTAACTTGGTGGTCTAGTTGTGGTCTAACTTGGTGGTCTAGTTGTGGTCTAACTTGGTGGTCTAGTTGTGGTTTAGTTGTGGTCTAACTTGGTGGTGTAGTTGTGGTCTAACTTGCTGGTCTAGTTGTGGTCTAACTTGGTGGTCTAGTTGTGGTCTGGTTGTGGTATAACTTGGTGGTCTAGTTGTGGTCTAACTTGGTGCTCTAGTTGTGGTCTAACTTGTGGTCTAGTTGTGGTCTGGTTGTGGTATAACTTGGTGGTCTAGTTGTGGTCTAACTTGGTGCTCTGGTTGTGGTCTAACTTGGTGGTCTGGTCGTGGTCTAACTTGTGGTCTAGTTGTGGTCTAACTTTGTGGTATAGTTGTGATCTGGTTGTGGTCTAACTTGGTGGTCTAGTTGTGGTCTAACTTGGTGGTCTAGTTGTGGTCTAACTTGTGGTCTAGATGTGGTCTAGTTGTGGTCAAACTTGGTGGTCTAGTTGTGGTCTGGTTGTGGTATAACTTGGTGGTCTAGTTGTGGTCTAACTTGGTGGTCTAGTTGTGGTCTAACTTGTGGTCTAGTTGTGGTCTGGTTGTGGTATAATTTGGTGGTCTAGTTGTGGTCTAACTTGGTGCTCTGGTTGTGGTCTAACTTGGTGGTCTGGTCGTGGTCTAACTTGTGGTCTAGTTGTGGTCTAACTTGGTGCTCTGGTTGTGGTCTAACTTGGTGGTCTGGTCGTGGTCTAACTTGGTGGTCTAACTTGGAGGTCTAGTTGTGGTCTAACTTGGTGGTCTAACTAGGTGGTCTGTTCGTGGTCTAACTTGTGGTCTAGTTGTGGTCTAACTTGGTGGTCTAGTTATGTTCTAACTTGGTGCTCTGGTTGTGGTCTAACTTGGTGGTCTAGTTGTGGTCTAACTTGGTGGTCTGGTTGTGGTCTAACTTGGTGGTCTAGTTGTGGTCTAACTTTTGGTCTAGTTGTGTTCTGGTTGTGGTCTAACTTGGTGGTCTAGTTGTGTTCTAACTTGGTGGTCTAGTTGTGGTCTAACTTGGTGGTCTAGTTGTGGTCTAACTTGGTGGTCTAGTTGTGGTCTAACTTGGTGGTCTAGTTGTGCTCTGGTTGTGGTCTAACTTGGTGGTCTAGTTGTGGTCTAACTTGGTGGTCTAGTTGTGATCTAACTTGGTGGTCTAGTTGTGGTCTAACTTGGTGGTCTAGTTGTGGTCTAACTTAGTGGTCTAGTTGTGGTCTAACTTGGTGGTCTAGTTGTGGTCTAACTTGGTGGTCTAGTTGTGGTCTAACTTGGTGGTCTAGTTGTGGTCTAACTTGTAGTCTAGTTGTGCTCTGGTTGTGGTCTAACTTGGTGGTCTGGTTGTGGTCTAACTTGGTAGTCTAGTTGTGGTCTAACTTGGTGCTCTGGTTGTGGTCTAACTTGGTGGTCTAGTTGTGGTCTAACTTGGTGGTCTAGTTGTGGTCTAACTTGGTGGTGTAGTTGTGATCTAACTTGGTGATCTAGTTGTGGTCTAACTTGGTGGTCTGGTCGTGGTCTAACTTGGTGGTCTAGTTGTGGTCTAACTTGGTGGTGTAGTTGTGTTCTAACTTAGTGGTGTAGTTGTGGTCTAACTTGATGGTCTAGTTATGTTAGAGCATGATGCTAGTTGTGGTGTAACATTAGCTGTGGACCAGCATTGTTGTCAAGTGAGTGATGAAGATTGTCGTGGGTGGTCAAATGACGACCAACTGCAGCCCGTTATACCAAAGACTGTGTAGACTGACTAGACGAATTCCACACACACCTGGCATCAGGCTAGGAGTGAGTCTAGTATCTAAACCTAACATTTTTTTTCTCTCAACTATATCCCTTCCCATTATGCTGCTGGCATGCGTGTACGCTGTGTACTAAATAATAAATATAAACAAAGGGGAAGCTACTCTAACCCGCTCTAATGTTTACAAACAATGTCTCCCACATGTATGTACTGTATGTTACACTGCCATAACAAGCATGGTGGTCTAGTTGTGGTCCAGTGTGGTGGTCTAGTTGTGGTCCAGTGTGGTGGTCTAGTTGTGGTCCAGTGTGGTGGTCTAGTTGTGGTCCAGTGTGGTGGTCTAGTTGTGGTCCAGTGTGGTGGTCTAGTTGTGGTCCAGTGTGGTGGTCTAGTTATGGTCCTGCAGAGTGGTCAAGCAGACACTTTTGCTGTCTTTGAAATTAAATCCCCAGTAACCTTTCACGGTTTACAAGAACATCATGTTGTGTTGAATGTAGACTTGACCAAGCCGAACTCCTGACAGCTGTCCTGCAATCCCACCTACCTATTTACTTACTTCCCCTAAGCCACGGGTAAACAAGCTGAGAACATGGAATTTTAAAGCCATACAACGGTTCGATTCATTAAAAAATAATATCAGTCAAAACTAAGGGAAATAACTGGAATCTAGAGGAGATAACGTTTGTTTCCCTTTCAGCAGAACCGACAAATAAACAATAGACCTCGCCCCCCACTCCCCCAGCACCGCCTACATCTTTCCCTCACACTGTTACGGTAGGTTGTTGGGTTGTACGCTGGTTGCTCATTGTTTTCTTTTAGAATTAATTAACAGGATGAATTTATTACCCGAGATTAGCGGAATCTCCAGGTGTTGTAGGCTTATCAAATCTTGACTTGTGGGCTAATTAGGTCTTTACTAGTGGGCTAATTAGGTCTTGGCTAGTGGGCTAATTAGGTCTTGGCTAGGGGGCTAATCGAGTCTTGACTAGTGGGCTAATCAAGTCTTGACTAGTGGGCTAATCAAGTCTTTACTCTAATTTAAGATAATTACAGTAGGAAGTATTTATTGTGTACATTCTCATAATAGATGCTTATATATATATATATATATATATATATATATATATATATATATATATATATATATATATATATGTATATTTATATATATATATATATATATATATATATATATATATATATATATATATATATATATATATATTGGGTGTGGTAGTTGGCTGTGGGTGTGGTAGCTGGGTGTGGGTGTGTGTTTATTGGTGTATTTAAGCCAATCTATTTATAACGGAGTTGTAAATACAACGATGTTAGACGCAGGAGCTCCATTGTAAAAAAAAAAAATAACCAACTTCTATTTAAAGGTCTCTTATTTATAGCATATGACCTTTAGAGTCGTAGACTGCTCAACGTGAGTACAACCGCCCGTGCCGACCCACATCAAACAAGATGAAACGGTAACCGCTCTTGCTTCATTATCAAACAACAGTTGCCCCACATATAACTAGATCTACCATTTAACTGAACAATCCGCAGACGGCCCTAGACGTGTAGAACGCTGCATCTACTAAACGTTGGCTTGGCCACGCAGACGATTGACTGAATGGGAACTCCCGGGGAAGATTGGATCGGCTGCTCCAGTTTTTCAGTTCAATCAAACAAATTGCCTCGCAGTAAATGTGGTTCATTCTTCCAGTAATGGCGGCAAGTTCATATTTAAAGAAAAACTTAGCAGACAATCAACTGATGGATCACGTACACGCTCATTCAGCGGCCTTAACACGGACGTGCACACGACACTAGGTTTTCATTGACGTGCACACGACACTAGGTTTTCATTGACGTGCACACGACACTAGGTTTTCATTGACGTGCACACGACACTAGGTTTTCATTGACGTGCACACGACACTAGGTTTTCATTGACGTGCACACGACACAAGGTTTTCATTGATGTGCACACGACACTAACTTTTCATTGACGTGCACACGACACTAGGTTTTCATTGACGTGCACACGACACTAGTTTTTTATTGACGTGCCCACGACACTAACGTCCTCAACACGGACGTGCACACGACACTAACTTCTTCACACGTGAACTAACGTCCCATGGACGTGCGTACGACACTTACTACCACAAAACAGACGTGCACAGGACACTAAGGTCTGACAGACGTGTACACGAAACAAAATTCTCACTGCTCTTTCAAGTGCAGTTATTCCATGTCATATGAAAGTGGCTATAAGCCCATTACGTAACTATGCTGTGGCATTTATCCTAACACGTAAGTATACAGTGGCATTTATCCTAATACGTAAATATACAGTGGTAGATATCATAATACGTAATTATATAACGGCAGTTAGCCCATAGCGTAAATCTGCCGAGGTATTTAACCCATTATGTATATCTCTAGTGCTAGACAATGTTCAAGGTTTTTTTATGTGATGGTATATGTAACAATGGATAAAGTTTTTCCATACAAACCTTCATGGTCTGTGTGTGATTTACGACGACATGGACTGAATTGGTTCTCTTTTCCTGGTCATATTTTGACCTCATACATAATTTTGTATTGTGTGTCTCTTTGTATGTGTAATTTTGCTGGTCCGTTCCTGCTTGCATGCGGCTCATAAAAGGTCCGCCATTATTTAAACTTGACTTTGTGGTACCTGTAGCTATTTGTTTCATCTAATGGCCAACTTCAAGACATGAAGAAATAGTTCTGGGTAGGTCTGGAATGTACATCAGCTAGTCGACTAGCTTTCTAATTAAATCGACAAACTGACTAGTTTTCGAGTAACACTCTACTAACTCGACTAACCGACTAACTTGAATTACTGAATTAATACGAATTCCATCGTCAAACGCACAAATTACTATCTACAAAAATAATCGGCTAAATATCAAATAACCGGCTAACACAAAATTAACGAAACCGTCTAACATGAAGCCAACAGGCTAAAACTAAAAAAAACCCACCTAACACAAAACCAACCGGCTAAAACGCAAATAACCGGCTAACACAAAACCAACCGGCTAAAACGCAAATAACCGGCTAACACAAAACCAACCGGCTAAAACGCAAATAACCGGCTAACACAAAACCAACCTGATAAAACGCAAATAACCGGCTAACACGGCTAACTGGCTGTGAGCAGCCAAAAATAAAATAAGGGTAAAATGTTTCATCAAAGGGGCCAGAACGGGGTGAGGCTCACATTGAAAGACGCCAGACGAGATGAATGATGAATGCTGGGATTGGAGGAGATTCTTTAATTGGTTCGCGAGAAAAATCAGAAATTGGATTTGATTCATGTATTTTATGCATGTTTGTATAATGTGCAGGGATGGCGGCGGTGGGGGGTGGGGAATATGAGGGCCATGGAGGAGCATGTCACGGTGTATGTGTGAGCAGTTCTCCTGATAATGTGCGCTTGTGTGAGCGAATAGAAATATCTTTATGACTGGGGTGTTCGTGTGCGTCATTAAGTTTATGTGTGTGTGTAGGTGCATCAATGTAAGTGTTCGTGTGTGTGTAGACAGCTCCGTGTCTGAGTGTTGACCGCCCCACGAATGTGGTTAAACACCGCCATTTTTATTCGCCGCGGCCCTGTTTCTGATGTTTTAATTAAAGAAAATAATAAATAAATAAATAGAAGGGGCTCTAACGCCGAGGCTCTATTTACAGACGTATTCACAGTGTGGACAATTCAAGGGTGTCGTTTGTGACGTTCCATTTCCCGCCAAATTATACATATTTGCTTGTAATTTCTCCCTTAAGCTCTAATCATTTCTATAATTATACTTTTATAAATGTAATGAGTACACAAATTAAAAGACATTTAGGACGTTACACGTTATAAATAAGTTATTATACAGGCACGCATAAGTGTGTGTGTGTGTGTCTATGTGTGTGTCTGTGTGTGTGTGTGTTTGTGATGCTCAATATATTTTTTAAAAGACCTACATGTACTGAGTTGAATGCTGTTCGTGTGTGCGTGTGCATGTCCGTGTGTGTGTGTGTGTGTGTGCATGTCCGTGAGTGTGTGTGCGCATGTCCGTTCGTGTGTGTGTGTATGTCCGTGTGTGTGTGTGTGCATGTCCGTGTAAACTGTGTCGAATGCCGCGCGTGTGCTGACGCCCATAACAATGTCATCTCCAAGTGTGGGTGTTTGTATACACGGGGTATACTATAAACAAAGTGCCGTTTTCTTCTAGTAATGTCTGGTAGGGGGAGATGCAAATCGGTTGGCTATTGGGGGTGGGGGAGGGTGAAGGCTGTCAGAGAGTCCATCTTCTTACACTTCAATGTTTATATGTATAAAACATATATAAATATAGATATAAAATGTTATGTACAACGCTGTGTAATGACGTCCTACTTGTATGCTGGGAGGTGTAATGACGTTCTACGTGTATGCTGGGAGGTGTAATGACGTTCTACGTGTATGCTGGGAGGTGTAATGACGACCTACTTGTATGCTGGGAGGTGTAATGACGTTCTACGTGTATGCTGGGAGGTGTAATGACGTTCTACGTGTATGTTGGGTGGTGTAATGACGTTTTACGTGTATGCTGGTAGGTGTAATAACTTTCTACGTGTATGCTGGTATGTGTAATGACGTCCTACTTGTATGCTGGGAGGTGTAATGACGTTTTACTTGTATGCTGGCAGGTGTAATGACGACCTACTTGTATGCTGGGAGGTGTGATGACGTCCTACTTGTATGCTGGGAGTTGTAATGACGACCTACTTGTATGCTGGTAGGTGTAATAACGTCCTACTTGTATGCTGGGATGTGTAATAACCCTATTTGTATGCTGGGAGGTGTAATACGTCCTACTTGGAAGTTGGGAGGTGTAATGACGACCTACTTGTATGCTGGGAAGTGTAATGACGTCCTACTTGTATGCTGGGAGGTGTAATGCCTTCGTATTTCGACCACAAGTTCACATGCATTATTATTTCAACACGCCCTAGTAAACAAAAACATCACGTGACATTTGTAAAGCGTGGTGAGTGGTGTTCACACAGATATTTGGCAACACCAACTTGCCCGCGTTCATCTCACCAACACATCTCACCAACAACACAGGGTCAAAATTCAACACAACTCACTTACACAAGATATTTTAAGAAAACAACCAAATACATTTTATTGAATCCAAATAATAAATATAAGAACCAATGGGTGTCGAGCTCAAGGACCACGCGACTTACAACGATCACGTGATCCTCAGCCCACAACCATTTCAATACATGCTCCCATACGATTGCCAGTTTGCTACATAAACCCTCAGTTTATTTTAGTTTTCATTCAAAATACATTTTTTAAGACAGTCATATTATTAAAAGCAATAAAAATATATTGAAACGAATTTTATATACAACATTATTTGTAATGAAAGCATTATTTCTCCATCGTTCTATTTGTACAATCATAGAAGCAGGGATTAGCAGAATGTTCCACGCTACACTTGGGTTAAACCTGTCCTAGGTGCCTGAACAAGAGGTGTGGCGAGAAGGTGGGGGGGGCGCATGAGATGACGTCAGACAACTGACACAACACACAATAGTGCACAGGGAAGGAGGGGGTATTTAATACAGTTTCACCATGTCAAAAACGTTTTTTTAACACAAAATTAAAAACTACTGAGTTTTAAACAAATTTTTAAAAACCTGACCAAAGCCTAACTGGCAAACCAATAATCTTTTTACACGACAGCGGCAGTGCCACAATCTCGCGCCAGTTGTGTCAATCAATCATTCACTTTAAATTTGTCAACAGCCGCCAATTAACAAACAAACCAAAAAAATTAGTTCGATTACTCGCTGATTATTCCCTCACAAAAACCTGCTTCAGGCTAGAAGAGTTCCGCATTCAAGTCAGCAGTAAAAAAATTTACTTGCACTCATGTTGTATAGGGCCGAACTACATTGTCTACATCCCGCTATTTCCACATTCAAGTTAGCAGTAAAAACATTTACTTGCACTCATGTTGCACAGGGCCCAACTGCATCCCGCTATTTCCACATTCAAGTCAGCAGTAAAAAAAAAAATACTTATAATTATAATGGTGTTGTACAGGGCCCAACTGCATCCCGCTATTTCCACATTCAAGTCAGCAGTAAAAAAAATTACTTGGACTTGCACAAGGCCCAATTTTATCCCACCATTAGAGACTGTCAACGAGCTGGTGCGGGGTTCATGGTATCAAGTAATCTGGACAGGTCAACTCTAGAGAAACTTTAATCAAATATCAATTTATTTATTTTAAAAACTCGAAAGAATAAACCATGGAGATTAGTTAGACCCAATTAAAAACCTCATGAAATGTGAACAAAAGAGATACAGTTACCTGTAGTTTGTGCAGGTATTGTTTTACAGTAAACAAACAGAAAAATAAATCATGCTGCAATTTTTTTTTCAATCTCGGTTTCAGAGAAGTTTGTAGACTGATGTTTCATGATGTACAGGCAAGTTAAAAGCTGATGACACATTTTATATGACACACCACACACTGTGTTATGACACACTGATAGCTTCATACAAAACATCATCTCTATTCATCACCTTTAACTGACACAAACAACTTCAGGCATACTTTAGCCTAACTTAGCGAAAGTGTTTTCTATACGAGGGTAACAAAACTGCCCTGGTCCTATAGCACATGCCCAGGAGGTCAAGTTAAATCTCCAGTTTTAGAAAGTCTTGGACAAGCAATGTATGGCGATGGAACCTCTGCTAGATAAATCTGAAACAGATAAAATGTGGCATTTAGGTGGGTCATGATTTAGGTGGGTCATGGTTGGGTCATGATTTAGGTGGGTCATGGTTAAATGGGTCATGGTTGGGTGGGTCATGGTTGGGTGGGTCATGGTTTAGTTAGGTCGTGATTTAGGTGGGTCATGGTTCAAGTGGGTCATGATTTAGGTGGATCATGGCTCAGGTGGTTCATGATTTAGGTTAGTCGTATTTTAAATGAGTTATTATGTGCTCCCGTTCAAAAGTCAAGTTCAAGCTTACAGATCAGACATACTCAACACTTGACAATTAGAAGACGCTAATCAAAATTACGTCAGCTGACAACACAATCCATCACAGCCAACACAGAAAACTATCAACACGAGTTTGGCACAGCGGTACCTTCCAGCTAGTTCATTTCTTAGGTCAAACTCACCGCTTAACTCAAGCACCCTGAGTTAAATAAACATCTAATGAGCTAACGACCTAAGCGGAGATGTTGACCTGTAGATCCATCACCCCGCTTGACCTAATGACCAACATACCAACAGATCGGTGTACAGCATCGTGTGATGGTAGACGTCTGGTACATCAGACGACATTAAGACGTCACTTGAAGATGGGGGGGGGGGGGCAGACCATCCGTTTGGTGTTTTTTTTTTTTGGGGGGGGGGGGGGGAATTAGCTCATAAAAATCTGGTAACAGCCAGATAGGTATCTCATGGCAACCCAATTCTCACACTGGTGGCTCGTAAATCTCAGTTTTTACAGAGTGATTTCAACCAATGATGATGTAGATCTCAGTTTTTACAGAGTGATTTCAACCAATGATGATGTAGATCTAATCTCAACAATTTGTTCGGTAATAATTCTCGCAGGGGCCAGTGTAATGACAATCACATATTTGCCACAAACCCACAAACAAACAAACGGACGTTGCGAACTAAGTGAAAGTTTGTAAGAATCAAACCACACACGCAGGTCCCCATGTGAATCCTAAGACACAATTCCACGTTGTCTCAACCATCGAACATGTGACATACAATCACACAAGCAACTACAAACATGCAACTACATACTTTCCCCATATCTAACCACACTCCTGCCCCCCCCCCCCCCCCCATCCAACCACACCCCCACAACGACACGAGAGAGAGACAACAAGACAGCACAGCTAAAACCAACAAAATATGAGCGCCCTAGCGACGTGTGACAACAAAGCCCCCGAATGTTCGACAACTGCCCAGGGACTGTCCATTCAGGTTGGCCAGCATATCTGGACACCCCTCGGGACCTTTCAATCCCGGCCAATATTGCGGGACCTTTTGTTTTTATTTGGCTGCAACATGTGACTTGCAATGATTAGGGGACGACAGAGAGGGTCAGTGTTATTTGTTACAAGAATGCACCGACTGGCATTAGGGTAAAGAGATGACCGCGTCAACATAGAGGAGGGGGTGGGGGGAGGGAGAGGGTTCTCAAACATGCAAATTGACAAGGTGTCAATGTGCAGAACATTTTCATGAGCTTGGAAAACGTTTATGTTTTAACAGAAAGATTTCACGAGCTTGTAAAACCATGTTATAACAGAAAGATTTCATGAGGTTGGAAAACCATGTTTTAACAGAAAGATTTCATGAGATTGGAAAACCATGTTTTAACAGAAAGATTTCATGAGGTTGGCTTGATGAAAAGTACACAGGCGTGATCATGGACACTAGCGTGGTAAAGTGGATAAATGATGATAATTAAGACAAAAGTATAATCACGTAACATATCTAATTCTAATTTTCATTACAATCAACCACACCACAAAACCGTCTTAAAGACCCCAAAAAACTAATGAGTTATCTGTTTACAATTGGTTTCATGCCAATTGCCAAAGTCCCCATACGGCTGCCTAGTGATTTAAAGGAAGGTGTAGTAGAGGCAGGTGCTAGAGCTGTGACCGGCCCAGCTAATGATGTTCATCCCCGTCTATTGTCCGCGAGAATTGCTTGAATCCATTTCCATTATTGGCAGTGGGGGGAAGGTCAGACATGAATATTTCCCCGCCACTCGGATCAACCGTCTCCCCCTCGGAGAGCGGCATCAAGAACTACCCTCAGACGGCCCCCACCCCCAGTTTGTTTAGCATGCCATTATTCCAGCCTGACACATGTCTGCGAGTGCTGGGGACGGGCTCATCAATATTAGAAGCGAGCGGCCCATACCAGGCTCATACATGGGGGGGGGGGGGAAGCGGCCCATACCAGGGGGGGGGGGGAGCGGCCCATACCAGGGGGGAAGGGGCGGCCCACAGCAGGTTCCCATATAGGGGGGGGGGAGCTGCCCATACCAGGCTCCTATATAGGACGGGGGGGGGAAGAGCGGCCCATACCAGGGGGGGAGGGGCGGCCCACAGCAGGTTCCCATATACGGGGGGAGCTGCACATACCAGACTCCCATATAGGGGGAGAGGCCCATACCAGGCTCATACATAATGGGTGGGGGGCAGCCCATACCAGGCTCCCATATGGGGGAGGGCGAGAGACCCATACCAGGATTTTATAAAGGGGGTGGGGGGGGGCGGGAGGCCCATACCAGGCTCACATATAAAAATAGAACGGGGGGGGGGGGGGGGCGAGCGGCCCATACCAGGCTCCCATAAAGTGGGGGGGGGGGCGTCCCATACCAAGCGCTCACATATGGGGGGGGGGGTATTAGTAGCCCCTTACCATTTGAAAACTAAATTTAGCGTTTCTGCTGCCAACTGAGTTACTGAGTTTTCTCTCTCTCTCTCTCTCTCACACCTACACTCACACACACGCAGACACACACACATCGAAGTACACGTTACAAAGATTTATATCTTTAATAAAGGATTTTGTTGAGATCAAAATATGCCTGAATGGTCCCTGGCTTTATTAGGTTAGTCGGTTAAGAGCAGGAAAAAAGATGGAGGAACATTGAAAAGGGTGGAATAGGACATTCTGATATATGATGGTTAAACTATATATATATATATATATATATATATATATATATATATATATATATATATATATATATATATATCCCACGGACATCAGTTTTGTCAGAGACGTAGCAGTGTATGGGAGAAGAGGATGATACAATTATAGCTGCAACTCTTCCTCCGATTTTCAGATCGGGAGGAGGGGCAGGGGGTGGGGGGAGGAAATCATTTAATGACGTCATTAAAACACAATCTGTGTTTAACGAATACATTTTTAAGAATGATAACATCGTTTACAACAAATATTAGAAAATATTGATTTTCATCAATCAAGGTTGAAATAAAAAATGTTTTTTTTTTAAAGCCATGTTGTCGGATATTTGTGGCTACTTTGTTTTCATCCTGCAGCAACTTTGTGGAGATCTGTTAAAAACATGGACTTTTTTACTCCTTTCTGTTTCAGGCGAAACAATCCAATAGAGAAGTGGTTCTAAAACTGCCACATTAACAACCAGATCATGTTTGGCTGGCGACTGCTACTTGGTGTGTCACAACGTTTTGTCACTGACACAATGTCAAATCATCTGGCACAATGTACTGACACATCTGACTGACATGTGTCACAATGAATTGTCAAATAACAGAGACGCCAAATATTTGAAACAGGTTACCTGACAATGAATAAATAAATGTTGACCGATAGTTTTCAAGCCTTGAATAAACAAATTACGGCTTAAATATGTGTGTGAGCCTTAATATCAGTAGCGTGGTTGTTTGTTTATAAATATCCACGCTCATGTTTGATTCATTAACAACATTTATAATTAGCTATCGATATGTGACATCATGTAGTGAGCGTTTAGCAATGGGAGGGGGGGGAGGGGTATAAGTCTAACTGGATTGTATCAATAATGATTCAATTTTTGATCGGTGAGGCACAGTTATTTTACACTATATACATATTAGTCTATCATTACTAGGGACTTAGTCTAACATACGAATATGGACAAGGTCTAACATCACTTTAATATGACTGTCTACATAAGTATTTATTCATGAAGGAAAGATTCGTTTTTATTTAATTTTTTTTTACCCGAAACATTTGCTAACGTGTGTTAAAGTTTAGGTAATTCAGAAACATTCGATAACCTGTTGTCAGTGGTTGGTTGAAAGCTTGAAGCTAGTTGTTGGAACAATCGATGTAACTTTTCGGAAACATTCGGTAAACTGAGTGCAATATTTGGAAATATTTAAGTAATATTCGGTAACTTATCGTCACATTCGGTAATTTGGAGGCGACTTTCTGAAATCTGATACCAATATTCGGAAAAATGTCGACAACATTCGGAAATATTCGACAATTTGTCGGCAACATTCGGAAATATTCGACAATTTGTCGGCAACATTCGGAAATATTCGACAATTTCTTGGCAATATTCGGAAAAATTCGACAATTAGTCGGCAACATTCGGAAATATTCGACAATTTGTCGGAAACATTCGGAAATATTCGACAATTTGTCGGCAACATTCGGAAATATTCGACAATTTCTTGGCAACATTCGGAAAAATTCGACAATTAGTCGGCAACATTCGGAAATATTCGACAATTTGTCGGCAACATTCGGAAATATTCGACAATTTGTCGGCAACATTCGGAAATATTCGACAATTTCTTGGCAACATTCGGAAATGGGGCGGCATGATGAGGTATTCTACGGCAACCAGTCGTCACCGTACGGCAAAGTGTGGACGTCCGCAAGCTGGTGTTGACGTCCGCAGGCTGGTGCTGACGTCCGCAGGCTGGTGTGGACGTCCGCAGGCTGGTGTGGACGTCCGCAGGCTGGTGTGGACGTCCGCAGGCTGGTGTGGACGTCCGCAGGCTGGTGTGGACGTCCGCAAGCTGGTGTGGACGTCCGCAAGCTGGTGTTGACGTCCGCAGGCTGGTGCTGACGTCCGACTGACCAGTGAACAGCACCCCCCATCATGAGACAGAAGCCGGCCGACAGTGCAGCTGTTATTTCCTAATCAGCGTGACGGGCCGAGGTAGGCGACATTTGATGTGTTTTTCACGCCGGCGTCCCTCCGACCCTAATTTGGACGTAATTCCCGGGGAAGGCTCCACGGTAACTCGCAATAAATATTTATAACAACATTTGTGGACGTTATTGCCCCGGCTTTAAAGCCTGATAGTTTCTAGTGGAACAAATCGGATACATCTATCCGGCGTTTGCTCAGGGTGGGGGGGGGGGGGTGTCATGAAGAACTTGATATGTTTCATACGTAAAACTTGTCCCTTGGGCCAGAATTTTCATATCACCTTGGTGCACGCGGGGGGAATTTTCATAAACGAGTGAGAAGTTCATTCGTGTCACGGGGTTAAAGCCGGGGTGTGGGGTCGGAGTGTCGGGACACTTAATACAGACACTGAGACAGGCAGACTTAATACAGACACTGAGACAGGCAGACTTAATACAGACACAGATAGACATAATTCAGACAGTGAGACAGGCAGACTTATACAGACACAGACTTAATACAGACACTGACTTAATACAGACAGCGCTACAGGAAAAATGTATACAAACACTTGAACAAAGTCAATAGAGCAATGGAGCAGACAAAGACACCAGGACCGATACAGACAATGAGAAGGTTGGCAGGATATATGCAGATAATCAACACAGCCCAGCTTCGTGGTAAACCTCTGGTCAACTACAAGAATAACTCAAGTCAACTACAGGCATACCTTTGTGGTCAACTACAAGAATACCTCAAGTCAACTACAGACATACCTCTGGTCAACTACAAGAATAACTCAAGTCAACTACAGGCATACCTTTGTGGTCAAGTACAGACATACCTCTGGTCAACTATAGCCATATGGTCAACGTTTTAGGACGTAAATGAGAGTGCTTTATGTCTAGTTGTTTTTTTTTTCAACAAGACCTCCCACAGTGATCAATTGAAATGAGTTGTCCCATAAATTGATCCCAGTCAGCTCCCCCGATATCCCGGAAAGAAAACTCAAGTTATATCACAGCAATACATTCTCGGAAATTACATAAGCTGTGCAATAAACACTAGGAAATCAATAGCGATTTATGTAAACATAGATGTATTTCTCTCTAGCACCTCGAGGTGTCAGTACTGAACACAAGTGGTGGACTTGTATGATACAAGTAGTGGAGGTGTGTGATACAGTGGAGGATACAAGTGGTGCAGCTGTGTGATACAATGGAGGTGTAGGATACAAGTAGTGGAGGTGTATGATACAAGTAGTGGAGGTGTATGATACAGGTAATGGAGGTGTAGGATACAAGTAGTGGAGGTGTATGATACAAGTAATGGAGGTGTAGGATACAAGTAGTGGAGGTGTATGATACAAGTGGTGGAGGTATAGGATACAAGTACTGGAGGTTTAGGATACAAGTAGTGGAGGTATAGGATACAAGCAGCAGAGGTGTTGGATACAAGCAGTGGAGGTGTAGGATACAAGCAGTGGAGGTGTAGGATACAAGCAGTGGAGCTGTGTGATACAGTGGAGGTGTATGCTACAAGTAATGGAGGTGTAGGATACAAGTACTGGGGCTGTGTGATACAGTGTAGGATACAAGTGGTGGAGCTGTAAGCTACGAACAACATAGAAACATTACGCATGCCACAGCATCGAATTTCAATTTTACAGTGCACGAGAAGTTGGAAAGAGTAATCAGCAAAAAGATTAAATTGCTAGATGAAAAATCAACAATAGAGCCCATAAAAATGACAAAGGAAAAAAAAAGAACGTTTTAAAAACAAACTCTGATTTGAGCTATTCATATCTCGAGGTCGCTACGATCTTCCAATGTGTTGCAAACAAACACAGGGTACAAAGGTCAAAAGTGCTCAAATAAAATACTGTGCACGCAAGGTTTTTCCTGCGACACCATTTATTATTGAAGCGGAATGTCTTCTAGATTATACGTAACCGACGTTCATTGGCATATTGAAAGAGGCTATTGGAGAGTGTTTTCACTGGCGACTGGAGCACGCGAGCCATCGCGAGATGGGGGTGTGTTAGCAGCCCATGGTTCAAGCTAGGGGGAGCTACGGCTCGAAGCGACCCCTGGCGTGCACGCGATACACTCATCCTTGTCAAATATCAAGGAGCGAGTTATTTCCTCTTGTTGATCCACCGTTTATTCTTGCCTGCTATGTTTATTCATACGTTAAAGCTGTCACATAAGCATTTGGGGCACCTTCTTCCCTCCCCTTCCCCGGCTGGATACCATATCCATTTCTAGAAGTTTCGGAATGCCGACACGTGGCCCAGTGGACGGAGATATTGATATTTCGAGAAATGATTTTTTTTAGCCGCCGGTGAACGGTTGAGGGGGGGGGGGGAAGATTCCAGTGAAAACGTCCTTCATAGAACACGGGTATCACGTGGTAGATTACAGTGCTGACCTAGTTAACACTTATCCTTTCAACAAAAATTGTAAATAGCTTCCATTATGACGTAGTTAACAGTGAACTCTGACAGGAAACACATTGAATTATGATATATTTATCCGGGACTTCAGCCAAGGAAACAAAATTGTGACAAACGTATCAATTGTTTCTGATTTATTCATGTTTAGACGACAATGGCAATGTTGATGAGATAGAGAATTTTAAGTGGGGAGAGAATTAATTGAACATGACAAATGTCGAAATAACTGACACCAAGCAGATGTGGAGCATCTTGACATTTTCACACCGTCTAAAATCAAACATCATATTGTAACACAATGAAAAACGTTCGGTCAAGTGGCTATTGTGGTTCTATTCATTAGAATATCCCTTGAGCTCTAGTGGGTAGCTGTCTCAAGGCAGGGGAAGTAAAGACGGCTGGGCGTAGTCCTGGTCACACTGCAACTCTACTTCACCTGCATAAGTGCCGTGGTGAGAGGGGGCGGTGCACGGTTGAGGGACTTACGTCTACAGAAGTGTGTAGTTAACCAACGTCTACAGATGTGGGTAGTTAACCAACGTCTACAGATGTGGGTAGTTAACCAACGTCTACAGATGTGGGTAGTTAACCAACGTCTACAGATGTGGGTAGTTAACCAACGTCTACAGATGTGGGTAGTTAACCAACGTCTACAGATGTGGGTAGTTAACCAACGTCTACAGATGTGGGTAGTTAACCAACGTCTACAGATGTGGGTAGTTAACCAACGTCTACAGATGTGGGTAGTTAACCAACGTCTACAGATGTGGGTAGTTAACCAACGTCTACAGATGTGGGTAGTTAACCAAAGTCAGTATCGACTCCTACTGCAGCTAATCATCCCAATTATCGATCAGCGGGGGCCACGCGGCCACAGATGACTGAATGGGTCAGTCAGATGACTGATGAGCTCTGACAGATGACTGAAGCGCCAGTTTGAGCATCAATCGAAACGTCTGAGACAATTAGCGGGACGTGTCTGCTCCAGTCTCTAGTCAGCCTTGGCCCGGCCTGGCAGACTGCAGCCCAGTAATTGCTTGTCCGAGAAGGTGATGGTCAGTTGCTGGGCCAGCTGGACCCCCCCCTCCCCCCTCCACCCCGCACACCTCTCAACTAGGTCAGGGGAGGCAACAAGGGGTAACTGTTACCAACTGTTAACTTCCCGGGGGGTGGGGCATGGCTACAACTTGGGCAAACGGCTTTCATTTTAATATCGCTGGGTCGATTGGAAAGGTGCTCACTGGGGGAGGGGGGGGGGGAGGATATCTGCTGACTGGGGGAGGGGAGGGGGAGGGTCAGTTAACTGAGGGAGGGGAGGATATCTGTTGACTGGGGGAGGGGAGGATATCTGCTGACTGGGGGAGGGGGGGGAGGGTCAGT
Source organism: Physella acuta (assembly GCF_028476545.2). NCBI lineage: Eukaryota > Metazoa > Mollusca > Gastropoda > Physidae > Physella > Physella acuta. The sequence continues at coordinate 455,422 of NW_026732551.1, read as the reverse complement.
TAACTGAGGGAGGGGAGGATATCTGTTGACTGGGGGAGGGGAGGATATCTGCTGACTGGGGGAGGGAAGGATATCTGCTGACTGGGGGAGGGGAGGATATCTGCTGACTGGGGGAGGGGAGGATATCTGCTGACTGGGGGAGGGGAGGATATCTGCTGACTGGGGGAGGGGAGGGAATCTGCTGACTGGGGGAGGGGAGGGGAGGATATCTGCTGACTGGGGGAGGGGAGGATATCTGCTGACTGGGGGAGGGGAGGGAATCTGCTGACTGGGGGAGGGGAGGGGAGGATATCTGCTGACTGGGGGAGGGGAGGATATCTGCTGACTGGGGGAGGGGAGGGAATCTGCTGACTGGGGGAGGGGAGGGGAGGATATCTGCTGACTGGGGGAGGGGAGGATATCTGCTGACTGGGGGAGGGGAGGGAATCTGCTGACTGGGGGAGGGGAGGGGAGGATATCTGCTGACTGGGGGAGGGGAGGATATCTGCTGACTGGGGGAGGGGAGGATATCTGCTGACTGGGGGAGGGGAGGATATCTGCTGACTGGGGGAGGGGAGGGAATCTGCTGACTGGGGGAGGGGAGGGGAGGATATCTGCTGACTGGGGGAGGATATTTGCTGACTGGGGGAGGGGAGGATATCTGCTGACTGGGGGAGGGGAGGGAATCTGCTGACTGGGGGAGGGGAGGGGAGGATATCTGCTGACTGGGAGAGGATATCTGCTGACTGGGGGAGGGGAGGATATCTGCTGACTGGGGGAGGGGAGGATATCTGCTGACTGGGGGAGGGGAGGATATCTGCTAACTGGGGGGGATATCTGCTGACTGGGGGAGGGGAGGATATCTGCTGACTGGAGGAGGGGAGGATATCTGCTGACTGGGGGAGGATATCTGCTGACTGGGGGAGGGGAGGATATCTGCTGACTGGGGGAGGGGAGGGGAGGATATCTGCTGACTGGGGGAGGGGAGGATATCTGCTGACTGGGGGAGGGGAGGATATCTGCTGACTGGGGGAGGGGAGGATATCTGCTGACTGGGGGAGGGGAGGATATCTGCTGACTGGGGGAGGGGGGAGGGGGTCAGTTGACTGGGGGAGGGGAGGATATCTGCTGACTGGGGGAGGGGAGGGGAGGATATCTGCTGACTGGGGGAGGGGAGGGAATCTGCTGACTGGGGGAGGGGAGGATATCTGCTGACCGGGGGAGGGGGGGAGGGGGGGAGGGGGTCAGTTGACTGGGGGAGGAAAGGATATCTGCTGACTGGGGGAGGAGAGGATATCTGCTGACTGGGGGAGGGGAGGATATCTGCTGACTGGGGGAGGGGAGGATATCTGCTGACCGGGGGAGGGGGGGAGGGGGGGAGGGGGTCAGTTGACTGGGGGAGGAAAGGATATCTGCTGACTGGGGGAGGAGAGGATATCTGCTGACTGGGGGAGGGGAGGATATCTGCTGACTGGGGGAGGGGGGGAGGGGGTCAGTTGACTGGGGGAGGGGAGGATATCTGCTGACTGGGGGAGGGGGGGAGGGGGTCAGTTGACTGGGGGAGGGGAGGATATCTGCTGAGGGGGGAGGGGGGGAGGGGGTCAGTTGACTGGGGGAGGGGAGGATATCTGCTGACTAGAGGGGAGGATATCTGCTGACTGGGGGAGGGGGGGAGGGGGTCAGTTGACTGGGGGAGGGGAGGATATCTGCTGAGGGGGGAGGGGGGAGGGGGTCAGTTGACTGGGGGAGGGGAGGATATCTGCTGACTAGAGGGGAGGATATCTGCTGACTGGGGGAGGGGGGGAGGGGGTCAGTTGACTGGGGGAGGGGAGGATATCTGCTGAGGGGGGAGGGGGGGAGGGGGTCAGTTGACTGGGGGAGGGGAGGATATCTGCTGACTAGAGGGGAGGATATCTGCTGACTGGGGGAGGGGGGGAGGGGGTCAGTTGACTGGGGGAGGGGAGGATATCTGCTGAGGGGGGAGGGGGGAGGGGGTCAGTTGACTGGGGGAGGGGAGGATATCTGCTGACTAGAGGGGAGGATATCTGCTGACTGGGGGAGGGGGGAGGGGGTCAGTTGACTGGGGAGGGGAGGATATCTGCTGACTGGGGGAGGGGAGGGGAGGATATCTGCTGACTGGGGGGAGGGGAGGATATCTGCTGACTGGGGGAGGGGAGGGGAGGATATCTGCTGACTGAGGGAGGGGAGGGGAGGATATCTGCTGACTGGGGGAGGGGAGGGGAGGATATCTGCTGACTGGGGGAGGGGGGAGGGGGTCAGTTGACTGGGGAGGGGAGGATATCTGCTGACTGGGGGAGGGGAGGGGAGGATATCTGCTGACTGGGGGGAGGGGAGGATATCTGCTGACTGGGGGAGGGGAGGGGAGGATATCTGCTGACTGAGGGAGGGGAGGGGAGGATATCTGCTGACTGGGGGAGGGGAGGGGAGGATATCTGCTGACTGGAGGTGGGGAGGATATCTGGTGACTGGGGGAGGGGTGGAGGGGGTAGACCAGCGTATGTAGCTAAAGATCCACAGACGGAATCAATCAACATCTTCCAACCTGTGGTCACGTGTCAGACAGCAAGATTGGCAAGGGGGTCACGAGGTCAAAGGTAAAGGAAGAAGCGACAATCGCAAATGAATGAAATCAATAGTAATTGCTCCAAATGGCTCGGAATTAGGGATTCGGTAGAGTGTATCGTATAGAAGGCTTAACTTGGCCAGCGTACGTGACCTCATTTTTAACTGATTGGAAGAACTCACGTCAGAGGGTTTGGGTAGAATTTACTGTTAGGTCGTGTGGGGGCGGGAAGCACGTCACACGGGGAGCCGCTAGACTTGGGGGATCTTTTAAGTCAAGTTCTCTCACTAACATTCTCGGGGGTTCGGTCTAAAGTTATCATTCAAACGTTGGAACCATTTTTTTGTGTCGCTTAATTCAGGGTTACGTACTTTACTATGGGTTATGTTCTTAATTATGGGTCATGTTCTTTACTCAGGGTCATGTTCTTTAACAGGTGAAAAGAACATGTATAATCCTTTAGTGTCAAGAGAGAGGTCAGCCATGTATGGAGAGGGCCACGAGCAATTAGTCATAGAGCTACCTTGGATCATGGATTAAACTATAAGCTACCAACAGGTCATCATGGGTTAAACTATTAGCAACTAACACATTAAGTGATAAACTAATTAGCTACCAGCAGTTTAAGAGTTAAACTAATAGCAACCAACAGGTTATCATGGATTAAACTATTAGAAACTTACACATTTAGGGATAAACTAACAGCTCCCAGCAGGTCAAGGGATAAACTAATAGAAACCAAAAGGTTATCATAAAGTTAGTAAAGTTATCCTATCCGACCTAACGATATATTGGGCAGATCAAGTAGAGTTCATGTGCATATGAATGCATCGTATGTTCATCACTAAACCCAGCCCCCATTACTACCCCCAACATAACTTGGTACCCATTAGAGCTGGGTGGACTCAGGGAAGTACCACAGTCTCAAGTATGGACCGAGATCTGAACTTAAGGTCTTTGAGTTAGCAGCCAAACGCTCTACCATTCCACCATACTGTCCCATAACAGGTAATGGGATAGACTAATTTGTTATCAACAGGTCATGGGTTAAACTAATTTGTTATAAAGAGGTCAAGGGTTAAACTAATAGCTGCCAACAGTCCACAGGGGGCCAGACTTCACTTGATAATAATCTACAACTCCATATAAATGTTAAACCTTGATCATAATCTACAACTCCATATAAATGTTAAACCTTGATCATAATCTACAACTAAATATAAATGTTAAGCCTTGATCATAATCTACAACTCAATATAAATGTTAAACCTTGATCATAATCTACAACTCAATATAAATGTTAAACCTTGATCGTAATCTACAACTCAATATCAATGTTAAACCTTGATCATAATCTACAACTCAATATAAATGTTAAACCTTGATCAGAATCTACAACTCAATATAAATTTTAAACCTTGATCAGAATCTACAACTCAATATAAATGTTAAACCTTGATCAGAATCTACAACTCAATATAAATGTTAAACCTCAATCATAATCTACAACTCAATATCAATGTTAAACCTTGATCATAATATACAACTCAATATAAATGTTAAACCTTGATCAGAATCTACAACTCAATATAAATGTTAAACCTTGATCAGAATCTACAACTCAATATCAATGTTAAACCTTGATCAGAATCTACAACTCAATATCAATGTTAAACCTTGATCATAATCTACAACGCAATATAAATGTTAAACCTTGATCATAATCTACAACTCAATATCAATGTTAAACCTTGATCATAATTTACAACTCAATATAAATGTTAAACCTCGATCATAATCTACAACTCAATATAAATGTTAAACCTTGATCATAATCTACAACTCAATATAAATGTTAAACCTTGATCAAAATCTACAATGCAATATAAATGTTAAACCTTGATCATAATCTACAACTCAATATAAATGTTAAACCTCGATCATAATCTACAACTCAATATAAATGTTAAACCTTGATCATAATCTACAACTCAATATAAATGTTAAACCTTGATCATAGTCTACAACTCAATATAAATATCAAACCTTTGCAATGAAGAACTAAAGGTTGAGTTTAAAATATTTTGCTACTGTAAACTACAGCTATTTCTTGCAAAAAGATATTGTAACAATTTTTTTACAGAAGGCCTTCTACCCAACAATGTATAACAAACCTAAAGAGATTAACAATATTTGTGTGTCCACTTTTTTAATGACCAGGATTTAGAACTTAAAATAAACATCATAAGGGAGCTAACTAGGATAAATATTCCAAAAAATTATCTCATGAAATATTACTTCAAATGGTAAAACATGCTAAAATAATCTGTAATAGTGTTAAGTATAAATAAACCGGGAGTGATCTCCCCTAAAATTTCTCGAATATTTTTATATAAAATAACAGGGGATGGGAAATCGGGCTATAGACATGATTTTTAATCCATTTTAAATACTTAAAGTTTTAAAAATAGAATAAAATCTCGTAGACAAAAGAATTGCACACTGAGTGAACGCTTAATAAAAAAGTGCATAATAGTGCGCAATATTATTAGTACTTTAAAAATTTACATTAGTTTTTTGAGAAATCGGAAGTAGCGTAAATTACTACTTCCGGTCAATGGAAACTACTCAAAATTTAACAGAAGGTAGAGAATTAGATCTTTTACTTACATGTAAAATTTCATTTATCTATCTGAAATAGTACTCAAGTTATGGGCTTTTGAAAAATTCAAAGTAGGAAAAGTACCACTTCCGGTTATCGGAAATCGCTCAAAAGTTGATACGGATCTACGATTTTGATAAAATACTTATATATGAAATTTCATCAACCTAGCTGTAACGGTACTCAAGTTATCGTGTTTACACACAGACAGACAGACAGACAGACAGACACACAGACAAGATTGCAAAATTATGTTTTTCCGTCTCAGTGAGGTGTAAAACGTCGAGATTTGTAAAAATCTCGATTTTTTTTTTTTGCACGATTACAAGACTTTCTCTATACTTCGTATATACGAGAAAGTAAAAAAGCTAGTTCTATTCTATAAAGCCATAGAGTTAGTCTGTTCCCCTAGCTTTGACACAAGAAGTGTGTGATCAGCATAATGCCTAGTCACTGCTTTAACTAATACCAAGCACAGAATAGACTGGATAGACTCAGGGATAAAATCAATGGATAATAATTTGGTCTGCATTTAAAACAAAATCACTAAAACATTGAACAGACCTGGAGTTGATTTGCTTCCATTCAAGACAAACTAAACTAGCTACTATATTGGGGATCATTCTATAATAAATGCTATTTTGGCTGGTTTTATCCGGCATCACAACAAGCCAGACCCCACCTAAGTTTCAGGAACTTGACTTCATAAGTTCATACATCCACACACCATCCCAGTCACCAAGAAGAAAGTCATCAAGAAACACAAGACACTAACCATTGCTAGATTATGATTTGCCGCTGATGTTAGAGAATATCCTGGAGCCCATACTGCCCAGCTTCTCCATCTTGTCATAGAACGAGCTACTGAGGTCAGCCTGTGACGAGGTTGAAGGCAACGTCGCTTCCACTACAGAGGTCAACGTGGGTCCTGAAGCTTCAGGGTTCTGTAACATTCAGACAATGAGATGACCCATGGATTTTTGCATTTTTGAGTTGGTAGTTGAATTGTTAAGGCTATTGGTAGTTGAATAGTTAAGGCTATTGGTAGTTGAATAGTTAAGGCTATTGGTAGTTGAAAAGCATAGTTTAGGCTACTAGTAATTGAAGTGTATAATTTGGACTACACAACAAAGAGTAAAACATTTTTTAAATGTACAATATGTATTAAGTTCCCCTTTCAAACATGACGGTCTATGGGGCAAGTGAAGTAGAGTTCACTTGTTTCTGTGACCTCGGCATATGAAGAGATAGTGTGGTCAGCACTAAGCCCAGCCGGTTTACTTTCCCTAACGTGAGTTAGGTACCCATCAGAGTTGGGTGGACTTGAACCCAGATTCGAACTCGAGACTTAGGGGTTAGCAGTCCAGCTCTCTACCGCTAGACCACTCCGTCCCACACAATATGTATTAATTCACAGAAAAATTACTTGTGAGATTCAGTTTTTTTAAAGGATTTCTCAAAAAATTAATGAAAAAAAAAAAGGACCCCAGTAAAAGTGATTATTGTGATATTAAGACCATAGAAAGATAGGATTCAACCAAGATGGAAAAAAAAACTTGAAACATGGACCTACTCGACTGATGGTCTGTGAGGTGATGGGCTGGGTGGTCAAGGCTGATCTGGTGTTACTTTGTTGTGAGCTGAGTGGGAGAAGGGGGAAACGTTGTGGGCATGATGACAGTGGCAGGACATTATGCTGCTCTTGTCCTGTTAGGATGGGACGAGATCCCAGAGAGGACTGGCCATGCTTGTCCATACAGTAAAGTGTCCCAAATATCACCTGGTCAACACAAAATCAAATTTTTAAAGACAAATATCACCTGGTCAACACAAAATCAAATTTTTAAAGACAAATATCACCTGGTCAACACAAAATCAAATTTTTAAAGACAAATATCACCTGGTCAACACAAAATCAAATTTTTAAAGACAAATATCACCTGGTCAACACAAAATCAAATTTTTAAAGACAAATATCACCTGGTCAACACAAAATCAAATTTTTAAAGACAAATATCACCTGGTCAACACAAAATCAAATTTTTCTAAAAATATATCACTTGAAGGACTAAATAATATTACTTAAAAATATCAAACATCACCCAATGATTTTTTTAAAGAGCTATTTTATTAGGAAATATTTTAGTAGAGCTATTCAACTTGCAAGAGAAAAAAAAACAACTTACAGAACATCTCTGGGCTTGTTTGATCAGGTTAGCTTGTATGTATGGGGAGAAAACATCCAGGTCAAATGGATCCACCTGTTCCTCCAATCTGTCTATCACAGTCTGACATCTCTGTTGGTAGTTCTTGTGTAGCTACAAACAAGATATACAACAATTATTTTAGTCTCTCTATTCCATCTCTGTTGGTAGTTCTTGTGTAGCTACAAACAAGATATACAACAATTATTTTAGTCTTTCTATCCCATCTCTGTTGGTAGTTCTTGTGTAGCTACAAACAAGATATACAACAATTATTTTAGTCTCTCTATTATATCTCTGTTGGTAGTTCTTGTGTAGCTACAAACAAGATATACAACAATTATTTTAGTCTCTCTATTCATAGTTCTTGTGTAGCTACAAACAAGATATACAACAAATATTTTAGTCTCTCTATTCTATCTCTGTTGGTAGTTCTTGTGTAGCTACAAACAAGATATACAACAATTATTTTAGTCTCTCTATTCCATCTCTGTTGGTAGTTCTTGTGTAGCTACAAACAAGATATACAACAATTATTTTAGTCTTTCTATCCCATCTCTGTTGGTAGTTCTTGTGTAGCTACAAACAAGATATACAACAATTATTTTAGTCTCTCTATTCATAGTTCTTGTGTAGCTACAAACAAGATATACAACAAATATTTTAGTCTCTCTATTCTATCTCTGTTGGTAGTTCTTGTGTAGCTAGAAACAAGATATACAACAAATATCTTACTGTCTATTCCTTCTCTGTTGGAAATTCTTGTGAAGCTACAAACAAGATCTACAACAATTATTTTAGTCACTCAATTACATATTATTGTTAGTTTTTGTGGAACTACCAACATGAAATGCCGTATACACTATTTTATTAACATTTGACTTCCCATGACTGATAAAATTCAGATGAAACCGACTCACCTCGTCATCTTCTCTGCGTGGTATGATCAGCTGGACAAACTTAAAGTTGAACAACTCCTGCAAGACTTCATGCTGACTGAATGGATTGCTGCTCTTCTTCCCACCTCTGTTATTGATGGCTCTCTCATACGTGGTAACAATACCATCTGTCACCATCACAAGTAAATCTCGCACTACAGTTCTTGAAAATATTAAATGTCAATTTTCTTAAATATATTCTATCAGCAAGACAAGTTTTTTTTACTTCTATTCAAAAACACTTCTATACATTAAGAAAAACACAGGATTTAAGAATAGAACATGTTTTATTTGAGTTGTAAATAGAAACTCGTTATCAGTATGTGCTGTATTTTATTTAACTGGATTACAAGGAGTGGAGCAAAGATAGATCCTTACCACTCTTACAAATATCTTAGGTACAGAAATATTGTCCCACAGATGACTATCTTGCATGTGAACATTTGGATAATCTCTACTCTAATCCAGCAGAAGCTCTTACTTTTTAAAATACTGTAAAATCTAATCTAATATCAAACTGTATGTATAACTGTCCCTAAGAGCAAAAGATTGTGTTTGCATAGACAGTTGTCAACAGCAGAGACCAATAGACAATTGTACCTGGGTAGAGCCTGTATCCCTATCTTGTTGAGTTCTTTACACAGTGTGTACAGTAGAGTCTGGATATGCCAGGAAGCCTGAAATGATAGAAAAAAAAGTATGAAGTATGAATACTTATGAAAAAAAAAAGATAAGAATATAAAAACCAAAAAATAATAATAAAATGACCAAGATAAAATGATAAGAACTATCATAATTATCATAATGTTGGGTGGAACTTACCTGCATAGGAACAAAAATTTTAGAAGCTAATTTCTTGCCTTCCTCACTTTCTTCAGCAATCTCCACCTCATCCCATCTCTGCAACAACCAGAAGAACCAACGGATTAAAGAAGGAATAAACAAAAATACAAGCATAACTGACTAGTGTTTGTCACATACACACAGTAATACACCGAGTAAGTTTTGTACATTAGGTTTACTTGTATGCTGATTAGGTTTGTTGTTCCGCTAAAATACACAACAGTAAGTTTTGTACATTAGGTGTACTTGTACGAGGATTAGGTTTGTTGTTCCACTAAAATACACAACAGTAAGTTTTGTACATTAGGTGTACTTGTACGCTGATTAGGTTTGTTGTTCCACTAAAATACACAACAGTAAGTTTTGTACATTAGGTGTACTTGTACGCTGATTAGGTTTGTTGTTCCGCTAAAATACACAACAGTAAGTTTTGTACATTAGGTGTACTTGTACGAGGATTAGGTTTGTTGTTCCACTAAAATACACAACAGTAAGTTTTGTACATTAGGTTTACTTGTACGCTGATTAGGTTTGTTATTCCACTAAAATACACAACAGTAAGTTTTGTACATTAGGTGTACTTGTACGAGGATTAGGTTTGTCGTTCCACTAGAATACGAAAGCTGTACAAGTAAACTATGTGATCACTCACTGTTGACGCTGCCAGTATACTGTCTGGGTCTGAACGGGCCATGGTGTCTGAGAACTGAGTCACTAGACTGTTGGCTGTGTATTCCACCCAAATCCTGGAGGACAAAGAGCAAAGAGTGATTTCTAAATAGAGCTGAAATTTTGACAATGTATACAGTGATTTTTAACCAGGGTAATTCATTTGTCCAAACAAGTTTTTTTTGCTCACAGTAGCTGAACTTAAGGGGAATAACTCAGCAAGAAATGCAACTGGTTAAAAACAATCCTCAACTCCCAGTCATTTTTACTTTCTCGTATATACGAAGTATAGAGAAAGTATTGTAATCGTGCAAAAAAAAAAATCGAGATTTTTACAAATCTCGACGTTTTACACCTCACTGATACGGAAAAACATAATTTTGCAATCTTGTCCATATGTCTGTGTGTCTGTCTGTCTGTCTGTGTGTAAACACGATTACTTGAGTACCGTTACAGCTAGGTTAATGAAATTTCATATATAAGTACTTTATCAAAATCGTAGATCCGTATCAACTTTTGAGCGATTTCCGACAACCCGAAGTGGTACTTTTTCTACTTTGAATTTTTCAAAAGCCTATAACTTGAGTACTATTTCAGATAGATAAATGAAATTTCACATGTCAGTAAAAGATCTAAGTTTCTACCTCCTACCAAATTTTGAGTAGTTTCCGTTGACCGGAAGTACTAATTTATGCTATTTCCGATTTCTCAAAAATGCATGTAAATTATGCATGCAAAATTAGTCACACCACAACATAACTTATATGACTATCCTATAACTTACTTGTATGCCAACATTTGACACTGTCGTAATTTTGCATGTACAGACATCCATTCTGGCAATTCAAATTTTTGTGTACGCAATTTCTTGGCCAATCTGTAATTAAAGATTTTAAATACCACCTTCAAAAAACCAGCTTCAAATGATCTGAGCCATGAGTAAATGTTTACATATGTCGTTTCTTTATTTTAAACTGAACCCTAATTATAAACAAGATTTTTGTTTTAAATTATAGGGATTGGCATGGTTGGGTATGTAAAGCTCATAGTTGCTAAACCAAAAAGTCCCAAGTTTGAACCTCTGGAAGATGAGGCTCAATAGCTGGGGACTGCAACCCATCTAGGAAAGAAACTCCAAAATCAAACAACTGTTACTTGTAGTATTTTTGGAAAAGGCTATGGATGTAAATCCAAAAACAAAAGCAGGCTGAATTGTGCTGGAGGAAATCTTGTCTAACATTACAATTAAGAAAGAAGAAGTTTTAAGTTGTCATAATTACTTGAATGGTGCCTGCTTGTTCCAGTTGGGTAGAGCTAAGATACAACTTTGTAAATGTGGAGTCATTTCAATCATTGCTGCACATGTCCTGGCTGTCAAAAGCAGTCTGTGAGAAGGTTAGTTTACAACACAAAACATTATTGCCAGTTATATATTATATATATATCTATAATAATAGTTTCGCTGTCTGTGTATGTGACAAGAACGCTCTGTCTGACAAGAACGCTCTAGAGAAAACACAAGGAAATTAAAAACATGCATAGTATTTCGAAAAACGAAGTATGACGTCGACACATTTAGCACAGAGTAGAAAATAATCTCAAACCGGAGAGTAAACATTGAATAAAAAGGAAATTTTGTCTTATCTAAGTGGTTTGCGTGAAGAGTTTCTTTCATACAATTCTTCGGGTAGGGGCGAAGCCCCACCCCCGCGTAAGAACGTCTGAGCCCCCCCCCCCCCCCTAACTCAAAAGAAATTTCTTCATCGATACTCTATAATAAAATTACCGCCTAATTAATGTGTCTAATCTAAAAAGTGGTTTTCTTGCAATTTCTTTAATGCTATTCTTCGGGTAGTGGCTAAGCGCGACACCAGTGTTTCTTTCAGACTTTTTCCTCCCCGGAGAGGGGTGGGGGTACTTGAAATTTTCGGGGGCGGGGGTAGAATTTTCTGGGAGGGGGCGGACACTGGAAAAAGTATATAATTATATTTCGTTGAATGGGACGGTAGACATGGTTTGGGGGGGGGGTATGGGGGTTGGGGGCGGTGTGTGGGGGGGTGGGTTGGTTTTAGTTTAGAGAAAAGAGACAGCACTATCAGCCTAGCGCCCGTTGTACCCTTCCTCAACGGGCCATTTTTCTCGTATATATATATATATATATATATATATATATCATGTTTAAGAATGTTTTTATTGTTGATATTACTGTTGGCTTGGTTTCTCTAAAGCTGTTCTATTTGTTTGTACTAAAACAAATATAATGGATAACCTAAAATGTTAAACAGGAAATTGTGAACTGGTAAAATTTTAAATTAAATGCTTATAAAACACTGTATTTAACAATATTCTGAACATCAGAACTAAAGTGAGTTCTACTGAAACGTACTTGTTTTCTGTAATTGCATTTGTAACAGGATCTGGTATATCTGCTAAGGATTTTTCCCACAATCGCAACTGTTCTGTCAAGTAGTCTAAAATTCTTTTGTAGAAATGTAAAGAAGATTTAGTTAAGTTCATCAGTTGCTTAATTAAAGTTTGAGATAATTGAAGCAAATAAACCTAATAGTTCAATTTAAATAATTGAAATTACTTTTATTTTAAAATAAAATTGTTTTAAAATATTGAAAAATTTTTTATAAAGTAAATGAAGTAAACTGTTATTAATTTTTGATAATAAAAAACATAATTTGAGCCAAAGCTCAAAGAAGTTTGAATGTAACTTGTTACTTACTCTTGCACACACTTGACACAAGATCCCTGCATGTACTTAAGAATATCTGAAGTGTCAGCAAATCTGTTAAAGGCACCTTCCTCCTGTTTCTCCTCCCCCTCAAGAACAAAGCTTTCTGTATCTTCTAACAAAATTTTCAGTTTCTCATCCACACTCTGGCAAAGACTAGAGGAGGAAGGGGATGAACATTTATTACAACCTTAATATTGAAACTAACTGGAATCCTTCTCCGCTGTATCAATATCTCAGCAATAAAATTGAAATTTTACTACACCTTAAAACATGTGTTGGAAAATAAAAGGTTTCTTAGATATGAATATTGTTGCTTATGGTCTAAAATAAATATTTAAATAGCAAACAAAAAACTAACTTTAAACTCATTTATAAAATGTCTATTAAAATCTCAAGATTTACAGTGAAATCATACCCATTTTTTGAGTTAACTAAAGTAATTTGAAATAAATCTTATAAAATGACTAACCTTTGTACGGCTGGAGTGAATGCCCTTGCTTTTAAGATGAGTCCACCACTGTCTGATATGGTCTTTGTGGCTGCTGTTTGCCAGATATCAGACATCAAAATGTCAGAGGAGCTTTCAGTCCACACAAACACTGCCAGGTTTCTCTCACACTGCATTGAGCTGTGAAAACACAGAAATACATGCAAAACTGCATATTTTTACTTAACTTGTTTAAATTACACCATAATCAAATCAAGGAACCCAGCTCATTTTGGTTTAAATGGATTTTTTAAAGGCAATACAAATGTTTAAGTGAATTATTACATACAGTTTCTTCATTGGAGATATGATATGCATAAAAAAAGGTACAGACAGGTATAGAAATATTTTTTTTTAAATTGTTCCTGTTAGGTAAGCCTGTTTGAATGTTATCTATTACTAGCAGCAACAATTTTTTATACTGTACAGGTACACAAATAATTTTGTAGCCCAACATCTCATTAGCTCTACCTGTCATTGACATCAGAAGTAAGCTCCATCATGGCTTTTGACACAGTCCGTCTGGTCAACTCAGCTGTAGTGTCCAGCTGGTACTGAACAAGTGCCTGGACATAAGTAAATCAAACTTAGTATACATTTTTTATTTCATGGGATTATCTGGTTAAAACATTGGCCAGTAAAGAATAGAATATATGACTTTGATTACATTAAATATTAATATTATTATACCGACTATTTACTAATTTATATAAACTTGATTAAAGTTAGCAGACACGTGACAAGTTTTACCTTAACTCTCTCCAAGAACAATGGCCTGAGAAAGTCCTCCCAGACCCTCAGAGTCAAGATGTTTTCATTCATCTGTAGCCAAGAGGGCTCACTCTGGACCTAAACAAATGGTATCATAGCAACCAGTCAACACTTTGGAACACTAACACAAATTTGGAATTAACAGATAAGCAGCTCATATCACACTTTCATACTTAGTGTTGCGATGCAAGTTTGGGACGGAGTCAACCTTGTTGGTCAACGTAGGTTTATCAACAATGACGATCTGATATGAATCACTGAACAGGACCACATTGGTTTATTCAATAGTTTATTTCACGGCTAAACACACTCGCACAATTACTTTCACAAAGTATACGTCATACGTCTACACCCTAGCACAACATGACAAAGACTGATCTAATCTAGTTCCCAACAACAAGATCCTACTCTCATGCGTCACATACTTACGTGCTTTGTCACACATTCACAATCTTTTATTAATATAAATCATTATACAACACACATACTCTCATACCCATGCAGTACACTGAAATACCATTCACAACACTCAGCAGTAGTAATTGACAGTGCCCACCCATACAAAATCTCTGATATCAGCCAGTCTTTTGACTGTGTTCACATAAAGATTAACTTACTGCTGTCAACAGCGCCCACAATTCATCTCTGATATCAGCCAGTCTTTTGACTGTGTTCACATAAAGATTAACTTACTGCTGTCAACAGCACCCACAATTCATCTCTGATATCAGCCAGTCTTTTGACTGTGTTCACATAAAGATTAACTTACTGCTGTCAACAGCATCCACAATTCATCTCTGATATCAGCCAGTCTTTTGACTGTGTTCACATAAAGATTAACTTACTGCTATCAACAGTGCCCACAATTCATCTCTGATATCAGCCAGTCTTTTGACTGTGTTCACATAAAGATTAACTTACTGCTGTCAACAGTGCCCACAATTCATCTCTGATATCAGCCAGTCTTTTGACTGTGTTCACATAGTTCAACAACTTGCCAACTCCAGACTGAACATCCTGTAAACAGCTACAAATACCAAAACTAATTAGTTTTCTCATTTTGTTCAATTAGCCAAAAAAAATCTAACCATAATAAGTATTTTCCTGAAACTTCATATACTTGAAAATGTATTACACAATGATTACAAAATAAATGATCAAATGAAATATACTCTATATATAGTACCATAATACTGTACATAATACTACTCTATGGTAAAAATCAGAGTAGGCCTATAGCTAAAATTAGATAGCTTTAATAAATATCAAGTTTAATCTAAAACAGGAATTTTGTTCTTATGCTTGAGATAAAAACGGATTCAATGAACACCAAAATTTAAAAACTAAATATATGCACATTAAAAGACCCATCCAAATAGCAACTAACACTTAAATCAACCTTTAACACCTGGAACAAGTATTTTTGTTAAGATGGATGATAAAAAAATAATTACGTATTCATCCACTGCTGACAGTTTTCTTTCAACTGCTTTATTTGAAGTGGAGCGGCTGGTCTTCTTAGTAAAGGCTGAAAATCTACAGTGAAAAATAAAAATACATTTTACAATCTTAAACTTTTTTATTTAACAAAGATATTTCAAACAAAAAAGCCAAGTATAGAGGCCAACTTAATTTTCTTAACAAAAAATGCAGTAAGATATAATTATATAAATTATCCCTTAAGATTAAAATAATATATTAGTAAATATTATTAACTTACTTTTCACAGAAGGAGGAAGACACTTTGAGGAAATAGTCCCATGCAGTTCTAGGTTCAGGTTACCTGAGGATTTCAAATAGATTCAATATGTAAATAATTATGATATATACAGTAAAAAGTGAACTGCTGTGAGTTCATCTGTTACTGTGGCCTCTGCATATAATAGGGATTAAGTGGCTGGCAGTAAGCCTGTATTATTGAGCCAAGTACCTATTTAATCTGGGATTTCTACAGACTCAAGCCCCAGGAGAAAACTGATGAAATTAGCAATCATGCATGCTAGCAATAAACCATCCCAATTTACAGCACATTGTCATTTCAAAATTCCTACACATTTCAGTCCTTAATCATATCCTTATGGGGACATTCTGAAGTGTCATGTTCATGTCCTTAAAGAATAACCAGTTGAGGACATTCTCCTGTGTTTTGCTTGTCCTTAAAGAAAGACTCACCATGTCCTGACCAGTTAAGGACATTCTCCAGTGTTTTGCTCATGTCCTTAAAGAAAGACTTACCATGTCCTGGCTTGTTGAGGACATTCTCCAGTGTCTTGCTTGTCCTTAAAAAAAGACTTACCATGTCCTGGCTTGTTGAGGACATTCTCCAGTGTTTTGCTCATGTCCTTAAAGAAAGACTTACTGTGTACTGGCTTGTTGAGGACATTCTCCTGTGTTTTGCTTGTCCTTAAAGAAAGACTCACCATGTCCTGACCAGTTAAGGACATTCTCCAGTGTTTTGCTCATGTCCTTAAAGAATAACTTACCATGTCCTGACCAGTTAAGGACATTCTCCAGTGTTTTGCTCATGTCCTTAAAGAAAGACTTACTGTGTACTGGCTTGTTGAGGACATTCTCCAGTGTTTTGCTTGTCCTTAAAGAAAGACTTACCATGTCCTGGCTTGTTGAGGACATTCTCCAGTGTCTTGCTTGTCCTTAAAGAATAACTTACCATGTCCTGGCTTGTTGAGGACATTCTACAGTGTCTTGCTTGTCCTTAAAGAAAGACTTACCATGTCCTGGCTTGTTGAGGACATTCTCCAGTGTCTTGCTTGTCCTTAAAGAAAGACTTACCATGTCCTGGCTTGTTGAGGACATTCTCCAGTGTCTTGCTTGTCCTTAAAGAAAGACTTACCATGTCCTAACTTGTTGAGGACATTCTCTTGCTTGTCCTTAAAGAAAGACTTACCATGTCCTGGCTTGTTGAGGACATTCTCCAGAGTCTCCAGCAGCAAGCCCTTGTGCTCCCCTTCAGTCTGACCAGGATGCTGCGACTCATGCTGGTAAAACACTGAATAAATCTGCCTGAGTGTGGATGTCAAGAGGCGAGCCACACTCAGTATCTGAACCTTAACATTCACTTGGTGACCCGAGTGTAAGATTTGCTGCAGTGCTTTCTGGAGATTACACATTAGTTGTTTGAAATCAAAGTTATGAATTAGCATAAAATCAGAATCATGAAAACACTGCACCAACAAATCATATAACTAGGAAAGCAGTAGATTGGAACTTATGTGTAGAAGAACATGGGAAGTGACGGCAGGAACAATGAGGAAAGGCAATTGTGTGATTAAACTCATAACCTCATAATGATGATAATGGTCATGATGATGATGATGGTGAGGCTCCTAGTGTTGATGATGACGTTGGTAATGATGATGGTGGGGATATCCATAATTTATGATAATAATCACTTTGGTGATGGATATGGTAATGATGTTAATTCTGGTGATGAATGTAGCGATTATGATGTTGGTGGTGATGATAGTGGTTATAATGATGATAATGATGATGATAGTAATAGTGCTAATGATGGTGGTGCTGATACTGGTGGTGATTATGATGGTGATGATGATGATGATTATGGCTAGTGTGATGATGATGAAGAAAATAAAAGTGATGATGATTAAAAAGTATTTAGTATAATATCTTGAGAGATTAAAATACTGTATGGAGGTAAATACTGACTGTCCGAGCCAAAAGGAATTCTGTAAAGACTTGACGTGGTGTGGTATCCTCAAGAAGAATAATACAGCACAACACATCTGCCATTTGCTGTAACAATCATTAATATAATATTACACCATAATAATGTAGTAATATTATCTGCGTAATATTACTGCATCAATGTATAGTAATTGTACAAAATGTATGAGTCTAATAGCTAATTAAATGAATCATTCAGACAATTTTAATATTTTTACCTGGTCACTTAGATCAGCTTCTGTGTCAGCTAACATCAATCGACAACCCTGAAAAGAAGAAAAAAAAGTACTTGTTATGGAGTTCTATTCAGTTTTTAGTACAGTAAGTGAATGCTATTAGTTTGTATCTGCTTTAATAATGAGGTAGTGAAGTTTGTAATTTACCTGTAAGATGGTAGTTTTGAAATGGCTGATAGCTGCCCATTGCCTGGTGAGAACAGGGAACCATGTAACAACATCAGCTGACAGTTGGGAATCAAGGTGAAGGCTGGCGTTGATATGCCTGGCCAGCAAGTATAGCCGAGCAGCTGTTAAATATTCTTGACTGTCCACACTGCTCCATATCTAATTATAAATTATAAAACTAAACTTGCTTGCAATGACTTTATTTATTGTAATTTACATCATACCATTTCTTTAAAATTATATTATGAACCAATATAAAGTAGCTGTTCTGTGAAAAAGAATGAGCTGACAAAAATAATGTCAAAGTAATGCCAGAGTGTGTAATCATATTACTCACCTTCTCTGGGATGTCCATTAGAAGTTTTATCTGTGCTGCCTTACCATAAAACTCCATTTCTTTTCCATTCCTACGATAAGCAAAACAAAATTAACTTCAAAGCAGTGTAAAAACAAAATATTTTTAAAAATTTATATAATATAAAATGCAGTTAACACATTCTCCTGTACTAGGAGTTACATATCTTGATATCAAGATTAAACCTCTATATGGTGTATATAACACCTGAGACTCGATGCATTGTTTCAAAGTTAAAGTGTTAACAAACTTTGCAAAAATATGAGTAATTCAGGAAAGTTTTAAATATGCCTTAAAGTAAAACTAAATGAATGATTTAAATATAAACATAAGAGGTGAGAGAGTCAGTGTTTACTTACTTATCAGAATCATTTTTAATTGCCATTGGAAAAGAAGATCCCCGTACCATGTGCTTTTGTCTCATGGCTGAACAGAGGTGCTCCATTTTTGCTATAGATTTCATGACCTAGCAGTGATATATACAGCACTAATTACACTGACAAAATGAGTATATACTACATAAAATATTTTTTAGAAAAAACGGATTGTTAGTTTTCCCAGTAAAAAGTGGATTTATTTATGTTACCAGAGATAAATGTTACCTAATTAAGTAATAAAAAATGACATATGTGATAAATTGTAAAAATCATAATGCTGGCTTTTAATTGCTACAATTCTTAGAAAGGAAATAAACTTACATTCTGGGCACTTGTTTTCATATCTGTTATGGTATCTGCAGCATCAATCAGGTCTCTGTATCTTTCTCTAAAATTTGATAAATAGATTAGTTTTAGCTAATTATAGTATCTATATTTTTGTTTTATCCTGAAAGCTTTTCCTGTATTTGTGTAACTGAAAAGACTATGAGTATTTTAAAGATAATTGTAGGTGGTCTATAAAAGTTCTTAATGCACAAGTATTAAGTAAAAAAAGTATTTTTATTTAGTGTAAGTAAATATAGTAA
The DNA here is from genome assembly GCF_028476545.2 of Physella acuta. Taxonomy (NCBI): domain Eukaryota; kingdom Metazoa; phylum Mollusca; class Gastropoda; family Physidae; genus Physella; species Physella acuta. The sequence goes on along the minus strand of NW_026732551.1, from coordinate 436,117 downwards.
AAAAATAAAGGATAATTTTTCAATTAAACAATTACATACCCAACCATAACTCTGAGATCTTCCTTTTTCTTTTCAATGTCTGATCTGAAATATAACATACTTTTCACTGTAAAATGTCATTTTTAAATTTGTATATCAGGTGATCACAGACTATAAGATATTCTTTTAAACATTATATTTAAAACAATAGGGCCTACCCATAAATATTCATAAAATTTAAATCAATTAATTACATATCAAATGTATTAATATCAATATTTACACACAAAAAATATAAAAGACGACACTATGTGTCAATGTACTTTTTAAGAATAAGGAAAAAGTATTGAAGTAAAATTAATTTTTAAAAAATAATGCAAAGAAATTATATTTTTCTTCTTAAAACAAAAATATATTAATTTTAAAATCTTAGTATTTTGTGTAGTTATGAATACACAAGCCTACCTCGTTTTCTTTTCCAAATTACGTATTTCTTCAATCGTGTGCTTCTCAAAGAGAGCATTAGAATCTGCCCTCTGAACATTGTTTGCTACTTGCTGCGGAACTGTATAAAAAATGATATTTTTAAGAAAAGAACCTAGATCTACTGCCTAGCCCAGATATCAGAAACCAGCAACTCTCTAGCCAAAGCTTAAGTTTTTAGGACTTAATAAATAATTAATATGGCTCTTCTTTAACTTAATGTTTATTATGACAACTTGTAACTAAGAATAGGATTAATGATTATAAGTAAAGCCTGCAATTTCAATTTAAAATTTTGAGGACAGTGGTACAAAGGAATACAAGATTTTTTTAGATATGAGCAATTGAGTGAGCAATGTTTAGCATTGGGATACAAAACTAGGAACCAGCCAACAGGTGAAAGTAAGGAAAACAGGATGAAAAAGGCAAAGTGAAGAAAAAAAAACAGATGAAAAGTACTTAGGGAAAGTAAGAAGGGGTAAAAATTTAGAGAAAACCCTTGAGATTTCATTATATCCGCCATTTGTTTTGGTTAAGGCATGACACACAATACTGTGCATGGTATGTGGCCTGAATGACTGACACCGGTTGGTTGAGGCTACGCCAGGGGGACGATCTGTCCAGGATTCAAAGGGTAATTCTAAATATCATCCAAACTTTATTTATTATATAAATTTAAAATCTATATATATAATTCTCTTCTTGGATACCCTAAAAAACACCAAGCTGTAAGCGCGCCTATAGTTTATAGTTTTTTTGTTTACAAAACTTTGCAGATTAAGTTTTTAAATAACAATGCAAATTTAAACAACATGACCTAGTTTTTCTTTTTTTAGCTTACAATGTGTATAGTAAAATTTATGGCGGCCTATCGAATAGCAGGATGCCATTGTTTATGTCGACATAACCAAATTGTTTTTGCTTTTTTTTTTATATTTAGTTACCAAAAATATTAAAAACATCGGTAATCTATCGTTTTGGGTACGTAAAATCGCCCGCAATTTGTAATGTGAAAAACAGGTACTCCTTAAATTTTAATAATTATTTCACATTTTGAGGAGGATTTATGTTTTAGAAAATTCAAAAATGTTTCCTTGATTCATTTATGTACCTGTTTTTAAACAATTTAATTAAAACTTTTCCTTAATAAAAGAAGACTAGCGATGTTTTCAACAGATGCAACCCTGCTCATTTACTATAGCAGCCATCTTGTCTAAGTTTTATTTTATAAGCTTTTAGCCCCAGATTCAGGGGGAAGCCACTCTATTTTACAAATGGCTGCTGTTTAGGCCTATATATATAGCAAATCTTGCTCTCAGACACTGCTGTTAATTTGCTGTTAAGTTAATTTCTGGCCTATATCCATATATTTAGCCATTGATTTAGGTTTATTATTCATTTATCTATAATATTTGACACAAAAGTATGACAATATACTTCTATTAAAGCCTTGACAATGAGGTAACGTTTTCGTACATAAATAGCCGCGGGCGATTTTACGTACCCAAAACGATAGATTACCAAAACATCAAATGACAAATACATCCAATCTTTAGTAAAGTCCGAAAAAAAAACTAGACAGACAGGATTTTATGACCATATTAATTGTAACTACGCCGTGCATGATTTTTAAATTTTCTCGCTGGTGTCTCTAGTCTACTCGCTAGGCTAGGTCTTATGATCTAATCTTATGATTCTTATCCCTTAAAAAAAAAAGGGTAATCTATCGTTTTGGGTACGTAAAATCGCCCGCGGCTATTAATGTACGAAAACGTTACCTCATTGTCAAGGCTGTAATAGAAGTATATTGTGATATGTTTGTGTCAAATATTATAGATAAATGAATAATAAACCTAAATCAATGGCTAAATATATCAATATAGGCCCGAAATTAACTTTAAACAGCAGTGTCTGCAAGCAAGATTTGCTATATAAACAGCAGCCATTTGTAAAATAGAGTGACTTCCGCCTGAATCTTGCGCTATAAGTCTATAAAAATAAAACTTTAACAAGATGGCTGCTACAGTAAATGAGCATGGTTGCATCTGTTGGAAACATCGCTGGTGTTCATTTATTACTGAAAAGTTTTAATTCAATTGTTTAGAAACAGGTACATAAATGAAACAAGGAAACATTTTTGTATTTTTCAAAACATAAATCCTCCTCAAAATGTGAAATAATTATTAAAATGTAAGGAGTCACCTGTTTTTCACATTACTAGTTGCGGGCGATTTTACGTACCTAAAACGATAGATTACCAAAAAAAGTTAAAATATAAAATATAAAAATATTAGGCCATTTTTTAGGCCTATATTATATATAACATCAATCGAGAATCTAGATTCTAGTTTTCTATGTGGTTTTGTTTCAACAACTATTTTACTTCTTGCTCATGCTGAACAGAGCAAACCGATTAATTTATTGCCTCTGCTTGACACGTCAACTTACGAGTTTTCTTACCTGAAGGCCGGTGGGCAGCCATTTTCTAGTTAGATGTAAACAATTGAAAAATTTGGGTTTCCCTGCGATACAGCGCAAAGAGCGATCTTGTCATAGGTCTAATAATACATCCGTGTATTATTTATATTATACGAGTCGACCCGCGGCGTATAACACGCCGCTATTTAGTTTTATTTTCTACTTTTCAGTAATTCATAATTTGTGAATGCTGTCACTGAAAATATATTTGCTTTAAAACACTAAAACCATCCTTTCCCCCAACCCTTCCCCCCCAAACCACGTGAAAGCAGCCTCCGCTTAGTTACCTCCCCTAAGTTTAAAATAGTTTCAAACTAAATTATCTGCTCCTAATAGCCGTCACTAAACCCGGCTCTACGATTGTAACATTTAGCGTGAACCACAGCTCACCAGACCATGTGGGGGGGGGGGGGGTTGCGATATGCCTAGAGAGGAAGAGAGGGGACTGCTAGGCGCACTTACAGCTTGTTTTCTAGAGAATTATATAGATAGATAACTACGGATATACTATTAGATCTATCTACGGTACAGATAGAACAAGGCTATGATAGGGCGTGCAAGAATTTGATTTTCAAGGATAGTTAAAGAAATCGAGTTGGAAGTAATTAACTATAATCCGTTTTATTCAAATAACAGCATTAGGAATCGTCCATAAATGATGGCACGCCTAGGGGTGGGGAGGGTGGGGGTGGGGTTGGACTTAAGTTACATGGTAAGGGGAGAAGAGCAAAGAAAGTCCCATTAATTTTATTAGGCCTAATAGACTTTTTGTAGGTTATAATAAAATTGATCAACTTAATTTTCACCCAGCTCCTTCAATATTTTTTTTTAAGAAATAGCAGTTTCAAAAATTGATTATTGCTATTCGGTCTTGGTTTGTGTAAGGCTGAACTTTTGACACCATTTTAGGAAGTGGGGTGTGAGGAGGGGGGTGCATTTTTATGACAAGACAACTAAAAAGTATGATGGTTTCATCACTTACTACTTATAACCCTTTCTTTAAAATGTACAACAAAAGTTTTAGGCTAATACTGTTGTACTAAATGCTTGCATTTTTATGGTTACAACTAGGGGTTCCTGAGCTTAAGTATTTTGAAAATAATAAAAATTGAATAAGGCAGCTGTTGCCTTAGCAAAAACCTAAACAACAGTCTGTAAAACCATTTTTAAAAAGAAATCTCTTTGAGCACTTTTTTCAGTGAGTATGCGAGAATAATAAACCTACAAAATTGGAGATGCTTTTACTTCATAAAAAATAAAGACCTCATCTATGTTAATCCTTGTCAACTCTGGAGATTTCTTCAAGGTAGATTAAATCAAAATATGTCAAAAACATAACTGTTCCCAAAGCCTATTTCACATAAATAGGCTTCACTATCTGACCATTTTTAGACCTCTCATACATTTTGGTTGACAAAGTAAAATTAATATGAACACAAAAGATTTTTTTAAAACTTAGTTGATCTGTTTAATTTTTAAAAATCTAAATCTAGTTACTAATACAACACCAAAATTAGATATGTGTTTTAAATGTATTTGTTCTAACATCAATTACATTGAAATTATTTTATTACAGTTTGAGAAGTTTTTATATGGACAAAATTATTAGTATCTGTTATTGGAGATGGAATATCTAATGGCAATTATAAGAGACAAAAAGTATTTAAAATTTAGATTTAAAAACAAATAGCAAAACAAGGCAACAGACAATCAAAAGGCCTACTTGATATTGGGGCTTAAATATATTTTACTGTACACAATTTGGTTTTCAATACTTGTGATTTCATAAACTTTATAAAAGCTATCTCCATACAAATAAAGAAAATAAAAATTGTCAATGCTTATCAAAACTAATTTCAACAAGAAAAGAGCAATTGTAAGTACAATGTATAAGTGCTGTCTGAAATTAATCAATTTTTTTAATTAATGCAGTGTAAAATAATGTATAAAATTACAATATGACAACAGAGACAATAAATTGTGAACGGACTTAAGCATGTCATAAAAGTAAAAGCTTATTAAAAAATATAACAATATAAAACTGTTCAAAGTTGGTATAATATCACAAATTTATCTCACTTTTGCAGTGGTTTATTTACTTTAGATAGAAAATATAAGTTACACCCATTTTTTAATTAACACACTCTCATAAATAATAGTTTTATTATGTTTTAAAATACTTTTAATACTAATGTATTGTTAATGAATTTTTTAAGCCTGCATAAACATTAGTTAACTACATACAAATTTGTCACACCATTGTTAGTGAACCTCCCTCTTAAGTACTTTAGCTCCCTGCAGATTGTTTATTGTATGTAAAAATGACTCAATGCTTGACTCTTGTGAGAATGCATACTTATACATGGTAGGAAACTTAATAACACATTCTTATTGTCAGCTGTATAAAGATAATCCTACATAAAAATTGATTTGTAACTCAAGTTAAATAAGGAGAACAACCAAAGAAATATCTAACACAGAATAAACCAAGAAGATTGAAGGAGGAAAAAGGAAACAAATAATACAATGATATTTTAGATTTAAACAGTGTGTCTTCTTGCTGCTCATGTATAATATTTTGACATTTGTAAAATTTACAGTACAAATTGTTATCACAACTTTTGTTGAAGACATATGGAATGTTTAAGGATAAATCCCAACAGTTTATTAAAATCTACAATTAAAAAATCACTTTATACATTTGAATATATTTAGAAAAATCATTATTAAACAAATGTATATATACGTTTTAAACCATTTTACATTAAATAGATATTATAATAAATTTACAAAAGCATTGAAATTAAAAACTACAAATCAAAATGTCTCTTTACAACAACTTTCACCTATGAACAATAAATGCCTGAATAAACAGTTTGAACAAGGAAGGTCATAGCTGAATCACATGAACTAACATTGCTGGTATTTATTTTTTTATATGGCCATCTTTCTTCAGGATACTTCTCAAGTTGCTGAAGAAACCGGACATGGAGGCAGGCAAGGCTGAATCTACTAGAGTCCTAGGTATCATGCCCTTTATATCAGGCTGAATAAAAGTTACTAGTTTGGTGTAGTCAACTTTGCTGAAGAGAAAAATGCAACAATTATTGTTAAGTTTTATTAATTAGCAGTTGAACAGTCTAATTTAAAAATTTAACACGGTAAAACAGCTACTTTAGTAAAACAAAAAATGTCACTAAACAAGTTGCTTATACAAGATTTGAGAGAAAATTAATTTGAAGTTTCTTTTTAAAAATTTGATCTGATCAATCATACTTTTTAAAAAATTTTAATATTTTTAAAATGTAGCAACTTTAAACATTTATTTAAAAGTGGCACCCCTATACTTGGTCACACAAAACTTTAGAGCCAGAAATGTATGGACTGTAATTGGTTTAAGTTCCAACTCGGAACAATGCAAATTTTATTACAACTAAACAATGACTTGTTTCTTTTGAAATTGATACATTTGTATCACTTTATACATTTCTGTTGAGAAATGTTTGATGAAATTGTGCTGGTTAAAAACTTTGTACTTTTCAAGAGAAAATTGGTCAACAATTTCAGTTAAATTACTTGAAATAATTTTAAGGATCAAACATACTCTGGAACAGACATGCACATCATTCCACACGGGTGATTCCATCCTCTTACATATTCATGAACTGGTGGACAATCACTGTACTCAATACTAGTACCTGCAACAGTAGCAAAAATATAAACACAATGCACATTTTTTAACCCAGTATATCTTAGATGTAACTGCTGATATTTGTTAGTTTGGTAGGGACAAATTTATATATTTCTTTGAAAATAACAATGACTAAATAGTACTTACCATTTGTTGATATACAGTCATCAGTGATTATAGTCAGAATAACATCAATAAAATCTCTTGGGGATATAAGCCCCATTGCTGCACTGTTTGTTGTTGACCGACATATGCGTAAATCCTGAGGATTAGGTGATTATTCACACAATTGTAATTTACATAATTATGTCTCATGTTATTTATAAATAGAGAAACAGATATCATCTATAATAGAAGCAGATTATTTTAATTTAAAATTTAAGTATGCTGGAAAAATCTCACTAATTAGGCCCTATATGGTCCTCACTATTAACAAGTGCTATTATAAAAAAATAATAAAAAATCTTCTTTCTCTTTTTTTTTTGTTTTAACTTTCTTCTGTAACCACCTTACTTTCATAATTTAAATCACAATTGAAACATGGATTTTAGAAGCTTTTACTTAAATAATTTCCTGAAATAGAAATTTCAGTCTTAAAAAACATACTGGTGTAATCTGTTTGAGTATTTTGATACCAGTAATATCCTTATCCCACTTTGTTCTCATGCAATCATCGTGCAATGGGTCAATATATCTAAATATTATATCTTTTGAGCAATGGTATTCTGCTTGACCTCTGTACCTATAATTAGAGAAAAAAAAACATTACATTTGTGTAAATTATTAATCGGCAAGTAGGCCTACAATACTTTTTAAAATTTGATATAAAATAGTCACACTTGCTAACAGTTAATTTATATACAAATTTAAGTGTAGTTTAAAATAAGATACTTAAGTTATGAGCAAGAAAAGTGTGAAGATACAACATACAGGTAGCCATGCTCAAACCCTTCACATTTGGAATGTCTGTATTCAATAAGGACATCTTTCTGCAATATAATTGTATAAATAGAAAGTCAGACTACATAATCAAGTCATACACGTGATAGCTCTAGTTTACCCTACAATAGATTAGTGTCACAAAAAATAAATGGTTATAGCATGAGCGCCCTAGTTTACCCAACTATAGATTAGTGTCACAAAAAATAAATGGTTATAGCATGAGTGCCCTAGTTTACCCAACTATAGATTAGTGTCACAAAAAATAAATGGTTATAGCATGAGTGCCCTAGTTTACCCAACTATAGATAAAATGTCATAAAAAATATGATATGGCCTTTATTTGAAAATTTGCAATCTGTCCTAATCTTGATATGTATAATATTTTAAAATTCATACCAGGTAATCCAATCACAAAAAGTGATAAACATAAAATAAATGTGTAAAGGTAGGGAAAATCTAATGTTTTTAGGAGTTTATACTTGTAAGGCTTCATCAATTCTAGTGCATTGATCATCTTTATTGTAAAAATACAGTTTAAAATAGAACCTACATTACATTAATATTTTAAAGATTTGGACCATAATGTTATAATAAAAGTGCAGACAAAGGATGCTATTTCTATTATGTCCAGTTCACTTCTACAACCTGAATGACTAACACAAGTGTCTAAAGAAGCTTTATCTCAACATACTTAGATAAAGAGATAACTTTTTTCTCAATTCAGTTTTGTTAATCACAGGGCCAATGGTTTGTTTAAAGCACTCAACACATCAATGTGCTTGCTATTGGCTTTCTAAAGCTGATAAGAGACTGTAGCTGAGTAGTACTAAAAGTAGATTTTAAAAGAAGTTTTTCTTGTGATGTGACTTAGAAAATATGATGCATTTAAATTGCTGTCCGGAGAAAAAAGCATTTAAATTGACATTATGTGCTCCAAACATAAAACTGACATGGTGGATGTCACATTTCATTTTTTTCAAAATTTGGTATTTTGTATCACAAGGGGGTTTTACAAATCAACTGCGCTACTGCATGATGTTAAGTAAACTCCCTAAGAACTAAAATGCACTAACATACTTTGGTTGGAGATTGTGACAGTGCAACCAAAGATTTCTGGTTGATCTTTAGTAGAAATCTGGCACATGGAACAACATAGTGGTGTAGACTGCAAGGGAAACAAAGCAAGACATTTGGTCTATAGACCACATGATCTACCAACCCCAGAAAACTCTTTTCACAGCAGGCAAGAGGGGTTAGTGACTGCAAAGATTAGTTCCCTAGTACAGAGAGACAAACACATTTTTCACTGGCACTTTTTAATTTATTCTGAAACACATTATTATTTAAGTATTAGGGGAATGGCCTAGTCCCCTTACTGCACGCCATCTAGTTTATTTTATTTTCAGACTTCATAATATGTTAATTTTATAAATAATTAAATTAATTATAACACACGTTCTCAATTTAAAGTTTGTGGGGGGGGGAAGGGTGGTATATCTACTAGATCTATTCTAGATCTATTATAGTTAGATTTATTGTAGATTTATAGCAGTGGCATATCAATCACGTAACCATGGTGGGCAAAGTCCACAGACCCCTTGGGTTTTAATGTAAATAAGTAAGTATTTCTTCTTTGTTTCCCATTTGTGCACAAGACACATGGGGCAGAAGAAGTAGAGTTCTGTCTGTTTCAATGACCTCATACAAGCCTTGTATTACAAGGGGATAATCTGATGAGCACTACTATACCCAGCCGCCTTTATTTCCCTACCGTGAGTTAGGTACCCATCAGGGCTGGGTAGACTCAGTGACATTCTTCCGATTTGAACTTGAGACTTTCAGGTTGGCAGTCTAAGTCTAGCTCTCTACCGTTAGACCACGACGACTCTTAAATAAGTATATTTTTCATTTTGTTTTTCTGATCTATTTTAGTTATAGTCTATAGTCTATACTACTAGGAATCTAGATTCTAGATCTATATTAGATCTAGGCTATATATATATAATATCTAGAATCTATATCTAGATTCTAGAATCTAGATCTAGATTACTAGAGTAGATTAGAATGGAAATCTAGTTTAAAGTAGTTTAAGTTTAATAAATAAATATATAGATCTAGGCCTATATAATCTACTCACCGTCTTTTTAGCCGTATGCCATCCTTCTTTTTCTGTAAGATACTCTTTTAGAGTGTCCGCAGTTTTCAATCCGATAGCCTTTAATTCTTCGTCTGTCGGCATTTTGGTCAAGCTCAGACTAAAACTCAAAATATCACCTCAAACGTTGACCCCGTTCGCATCTGACTGTGAACCACGGATATTTTTGTTTATAGACTGCAACGAACGACTACACTGCACTGGCGGTGTCATGTGACCAAATCTTTTGTTCCGAGTACTGTGGCACTGATTGCCTAAACTAGGTCGCTCTGTACGGACTGTAGGCCAAATAAATAGGTTCCGCCAAAAAGCATTCGCTATCGAATATTTGCTTTTTTTAAAATAAAATGTACAGTATAAAAAAACATGCAGTTGTTAACTTTTTAAAGAAAAATCTAGATCTAGATCTATATCCTATGTAAAATGTAAATAGGTAAAATTGTTAATGTATAGGCCTACACTAGTCAATCCACACACAGGACAGAAAAAGAATTCATATGTGTAAAGAAAGAGCCTAGCCAACTGGTCACTAATGATGAGTAATGGATCACTCAGTTCTTATCGATTTTAAATTAACCACTACAGCAGACAAACATTTTGTATAGTTTAGTAGAACTACTGATGGTATAACGACAACAATAGGTGGCTACAGACTATCGTGGGCATTTGACACACTGTACTGAGTGATAGCCTGTATTTGAGTGGTTGTTTTGCCTATTTTTGTGACGATAGATCTGTATTTGCATACCTGTAGGCCTTTAAGCTCAAACATATAAACAATAATTAGTGAGACAATGTAGGTGCGAGAGATACAGTCATAGATGTAGGCTACTTTGTCCTGTTACACAACTAATTAACGCATTTAGCTTTGGGGCATCCTTTAATGACGCCCAAACGAACGGGAAGAGGAGGGCCAACAAAAGTCTGCTGTTCTCCTTTCTGTGTGGGCGGGGAAGCCCAGGTCTACGTAGATCTATGTTATAATTATACACAAAACGTTATTTGTAATGAATGTATATATATATATATATATATATATATATATATATATATATATATATATATATATATATATATATATATATATATATATATATATATATAGGCCTATTTATAGGGTTTACACATCATGGCAAAAGTCAAAACTTTACCTATAGGCTCTCCTTTAATTTCCCAAGAAAATTACTTTTTTAATACCCATAGCCGCTTATCTGCAGTTATATGTTTGTTGTATAACGGTAGCCACAGTCTAAATAAATGTCATAATTGCATATTCAAACATCAATACATTGTATTATACAAGCAGGAAAAAAAATCCATACAATAATGTATTACACTTCTAGTAAAAAAAAAATTGTGTCCACATTATGTATGTTTGTTTCTTCTGTTGTGCTGAAGCCATAGAGCCTACATTTAGGAATAAGACCTATACACTGTTGTTTTAATTGTTCTGGTTTGTTTTGTTTTTTTTTGTTATTTGCAAAGCAATACCAAAAACTCTTTGTCAGCTTTTCTGTAGCAAGTTGTTTTTTTACTATATAAGGTTGCTGACCTTATGCTCAACCCCCTACATGGAGGACTGGGTTGCTAGCTTTCATTTGACCCCTACCCGCAAAGACCTTCCCAGCTTGGTTGAACATACCAGGAGTTAACACTCCCGCTGGTAATTTTTATGTAAAACCTGTATTACTCTATGGAGCTGAGACATGGAGAATAACTGCCACAAATAAAAAGAAAATACAATCATTTATAAACTCATGCCTCAGAAAGATCCTTCAAATACGCTGGCCTAAAACCATCAGAAATGATGTTCTATAGCAACGGACAAATCAACTGCCAGCTGAGGAAGAGATTCTCCAGAGAAAATAGAAATGGATTGGCCACACACTTAGGAAGCCTGTATCCAGCATAACAAGACAGGCCCTCACCTGGAATTCACAGGGCAGGAGGAGGAGAGGCAGACAAAGAAAGACCTGGAGACGTGACATGGAAGAGGACACCAAGAAGATTGGATACACCTGGGGACAGTTGGAGAGACGCATGGAAAGCTCTTGTCAGCGGCCTATGTCTCAGGAAGGGCAACAGGTAAACCTAACCTAACCTAATACCAAAAACAGGGTTCTTGTAGTTTTAAGTGCATTCCTGTGTAGGATTATTTTGTCTTCCATTTAAAAGGCAGTTATTAGTTGAATATGGTCATTTTAAAGAAGAATTAATTTTCTTAAGATGCAACGCAATTGTATTTAATGATTCTGAATAGAAATGAAGTTTAACTATATGTACATAAAATGCTTATTTGCTGTTTATTTGTATACTTAATAGTATTGTACAAAAATAATTACAGAATGTTGGAGAAAAAAATCGTTTAACCCAAGCTAATACTATAGAAAAACCAATCAAAATTAACATGACATCTTATACCACTTTCTTGTTTAATTTCTATTTTCATAAAATTTGTAATACAAGTTTCCATTACATCATATCTTGTATAAAGAAGTGCTATAAGCCACTATAACTATAATTATATTTTCCACTTCTAGGGCAATCCAATATTCATTTAATTTTTTTTGTTTTGTGGGGAAATTAACTGAAACGTGTTTAATAATGCATACATCTCTAAATATATATACATTTTAAATGTGAAGTAAATTAAAAATATATTTAAATTGGATCTACAAAGATTATAAACTAAAGTTATAAATTTGATGAACAACTTGTAATCCATGATCTAATTAACTGATGAGCTATAGCTTGTCTTGGTGGTAGAAATAGGCCATCAGGATGTTGATTAGCCAACATCTGAGATGTTTCCGATCGAGAAAACCATCGAACTTCTTCCAATTCCTCTTTATCAATCTAAAAACATTAATTGATAATAAAATATCCTTTGATTTTGAAAATTTTATAAATTCTAAAATATTGATTTAAAACTTATAACTAAATAGTTTGAGTACTTACCTTGATAGTATCAGTTCTAGCATGTGCTATACAGCCTAACATCAAAGTTGCTGGGAAAGGCCATGGTTGACTGGAATGGTATTCGACTCTGCCAACTTTGACACCACTTTCTTCTTCAATCTCACGTCTGCATGTGTCTTCAATTGATTCTCCTTAAATAAAAATATGTAATGTCTCTTTAGATAGACTGCTAACCCAAAAGTCTTAAGTTCGAATCCGGGTTGAAGTCAGTAGAATGTCTCTGAGCTGGACCCAGGGACGTTCTCTTATGGGTAGCTTAGTCATGTTAGGGAAAGTGAAGGCGACTGGGCATAGTGATGACCACAGACACTATCCCTTCATATGCCGAGGTCATAGAAACAGGTGCCCCAAGGACTGTCAGGTTGGACAGGGGAACTAGACTGTATTTTTATATTTCTTTAAGGGAGGTCTTAAAAATAATTTTTATAAATATTATATGCGCCAAGTTTAATACTCTAAAAACTATAATAACCTGTATGAGTGTTAAATAAGTGTAAATTCGGTCTATTTTCTAAATAATGTATTTTTAACTGATAGAAAAAATTACCAGGCTCCATAAATCCAGCAAGACATGAAAACATCTTAGGTGGGAACCTATTCTGTCGACCAAGCAAGCACTGTTTGTTGTCAGGGGACACAACTAGCATAATAAGCGAAGGATCCACTCTTGGGTAACAGGTGTTACTGACTCCTGCAGTTTTGAAAAAATATATAACATGATTATTTTTGTATGAAAGGGCCATATTTCATTGTCTAAATTTCTTGATTTACCTTATTTATTTTAAATTATATTTAATTTTAAATCTATGATTCAAACTAAACATAGATGTTCATTCTCTTCCAGCTCTAAATTGAAAAGGTTTTTTTCTATTTTAAAAAATTAAACTTTTACTATTATTCCAATGTTTTAAAATAAAAGTAGAGAAGTAGGAAGTATATACTATTAGTTAATACCTTTATGACTTAGACAATCTGTATTACTACAGACTTGCTTGTAGCCACCTTCTGTGATGCTTTGTGCACTCCCACAAACTGGGCAATATCTGATACAAATAATTATAATTATGAATAACAGATGAAAACACAGAAGAAACATTGAAAATGTATTTGAAATATATTTACTTGTAACGATCAAGCCAGCTTAAGATGGAATGTGCTTCAGCAAACATGCCTGCATCACTTTCTCTCATTTGCAATGTTGTTGGAAATGCAGGCACAAAGTTACCATCAGGAAAATGCTAAACAACAAATTTAATGATCAGAAGATAATAAAATATGGCTCGGTATATACAGTAGCTCAGTGGTACCTTTGTATTTAAAATAAAACTGTAATGGCTAAAAATTATTTAGAAGATTTGGTTGAGTTGTAGCATTGGGTGAGTACAGATATAGTTTTTAAAAAGTGGAAATTTCTAAATAAAATGTAAACATTTTTATTTCTAAAATTAAGATTAAAATTCAAGCAAAATGATTTTAAAAACAGCAAGGCTTTAATTTCATTTACAATGCCCACCAACAAAATTAACAATTAACTTAATAAATTGTAAGAAAGAAACTAAAATATATATATATTGTATTTTTCTCACAGTATTTGCAAATGAAGAGCTCATATCTTTTAGCTCAATTGCAAACCATGGACTAGACTCAGGATCAAAAGTTTCTAGTCCCAAAAATATCACAGTGGATTGTTCTTTAAACTCCTGAGGTAGTTGGTCCAACATAAAAACTGCAAACCTACAAAAAGATGAGAATAATAATATTTAATAATACTTGTACAATACCTGACTGTTCTACTAATAAAAGAAAATATTACACAGTAAACTAGAAATCTCCCTGAATTAATCAAACAAGAGATGTCTTTTAAAAACTATGTTTAAAAAACTAATAGCATATAATGCTGCTTAAAATCTCTATAGCTACCCTACTGATTAGTTAACTAAATTAACAAAAAATTACACATTTTCTAAAAAAAAAATACTTGTATTGTTTCTTTGGTTCCTTAGTTGCAATAAGAAATGGGCAAAGCTTTGAAAATAAGACAAATTTTGCTGATTTGTTCATTTGAGCAGCTTCCAATAGTTTTTCATCTTTGCGCACATCTGATGCTCTATATAGTGGGTTTTGTGAGTAATAATGCCTGACTTGGTTAAACTCTGTGTTTTGTTGGTGTTGTGATAAGAGTGCCAACGAATCTTTATGATTCCAAAAGTGTGCAATATCTAAAGCAGTCTGTCCTGCTGCATTAAAGCTATATACATCACACCTGGAGAGAAAATTAAAATTTCAAATTTTTATTCCTGCTGAATTATCATGTTTGAGTTTAGATTCTTAAAGGACTGAGATTTGTGGAACAGAGGGTACCCATGAATTTACTCAAAAGAAAATCGAAATGTTAAAATCATTGGTGTCTGTGTGGTTGTATAGTTATAATTAAGCACTTGTTTTAAAAATTATCATTTATTAAAGGGGTAATTTCATTTAAACAGATTCATTTTTTTTATTTCTTGGATCATTTGCAAATATTTAAAAAAGCATATTTCCATGTGTTATTAAAAAAAAATGATTCACGAACACATGCTGTTGACTATTATTATTTTAAATTTTAAAATCCTTTATCAATTACAAGTTAAAATAAGAATGTTTCATAAACTGAAAATAAAATTAGAAGTAATATAGAGCTGTTTTATATATAGATACCCTTTTTCAATTAAAAAAGAGATGACTGCTGTCTGACCATTTCTTGCAGCTAACATCAATGCTGTCCATCCTCTTTCACTTTTTACATCAACGTCAACAAGACCTGTTAAATTTTAACATACCTACATAAATACTTAATGCATGAATTTTTGTTAACCTATTTTAACAGTTACAGTTACAATAAATGTTGCAAATTCTGTTTCACATACTCAAAATAAGTTTTCTCTAATGCAAACTTGAACAGTAATATAACAAATGAGCTATGGCGTCATCCATTCGTCACACTACTAGAGGGCAGGTAGGGTTCATAATTTTGGGACAATGTGTGATTAGGGGGAGGCGTTTAGATAGTGTGTTATCACACTTTTGCATTTAAAAAAACTGATGCTAGAAACTGAATTTGAACCAACATTTCTAATTTTTTTTTTAAATTGCTTTTGTCAAATGAAATTAATTTTCTCTCTGTTGCCAATATGAGTCAACATTTTAGAAAGAAATCGATGTTTTAAAAAAGAAATCATTCATAAAAGCATGACAACATTTATGGATGACCCCTCTTTTTTTAAGGGTAATTTACAAGCAAAAATATAACAAAACCAATCAATAAAAGAATTATAATCTTTAACTTTGCTATTAGCAATTAGTACCACCTTGTAAAAAAAATTGAAAAAATACTACATATAATTTTATTTGAATTATTTTTCCCCACAAAATTTTAAAACTGTTACCTATAATTTTTTTCAGCTCTTCCAGCTCTCCTTTTGCAGCACAGTCTAGAAATCGTGCATTTATCTGCTCCTCTTGGGGATTATCTTTAGCTCCAGATTTTACACTCATATTTCTAACACAAATAGAGGTAATACATCAAAAAACTAAATGAGCACCATCTTTTTAAATTCAGTAACCAATGTATTTCAATATATTCTAACGTTTTTTTTTTTTTTTTAAATCACAATTCTATCTATCTGGTTTAATTACAAAATGGTACTTTTAAAATTTGTCCCTACCTGTTTGGACTTAACAAAATGTTGGGAGTGGTTAGGTTTGGGTAAAGCAGGTAAAGATTATATTGATATCTTGACCAATGAAGAGATTGTTTATTTACTGCTTTGGATAATGTCTTGCTGTAAGAATAGCCTCTGACTGGTACTTTACTGCTTCCTATTACTTGGCATAGACTTTTGGTTTTTTTAATGCTGTAGTTACAGTTTGATGACGTGGTTATGGTTATTGTCCTTCTGAAAATCTTTTCTACAACCAGAAGAGTAGGCTTCAGTGAATTTACTTGTGTTGTTTTTGTATTTGAAATTAAAGCTAAAGCCCTAGTAAAATAGGGTGTTAAAAACATTGAATGCATGCAGGAATATAAGTTATTTTAACTTAGGCTGAGCTTTGACAGTCTTCTTAATTATCTTAATAATCTTTGTTTACTAGTTTAGATTCTAGTTTAGTAGTTACTAAACTACACTCAAACACTGGTTGACTACTTGTCCTTGACTAGGGACTTAGGTACGTCGTAGTAGTACTAGTTAGTACTGAAGTAGTAGTACGTACCGTACACACACGGCTACACCGTCTACACGTAACACTACAGTCGTATTTATAATTTTAAACTTTAGGCTAGGGTTAGATTTTATTACCGTATCCTATATTTAATAACTGTAGTATGTTATTTTTAAATCTGCATGTTGTGTTCTAGTTGGCTACTACAAGACATAATTGTCAGCCTAATAATTGACTGTTGATGAGTTGTTGAAACAGCTGATCTTGTTTACAATTTGAAAAGCTCAAAGGTCAACTACTATTGCCAGTTTTTTTCCGCAGTAGAAAAAAAATTGCTGCAATTTTTTTTTTTTTTTTTTAATTTTCGACAGAAAAATGCTGATGTTGTAGAATTTTTTATATTTAAATTTTTAACGTTGGACAAAGCTGAATTTTAAAACTTAAATAATGTGTAAAACTCTACCGCTTTTATTTTTATGTTGTAGGCTTAGATCAAAGAACGACTACTACTCTGACTAGGTCTATTACATGCATTCTATCACATTCTGTATGTTTAAATAATAAATAAGATACAAGTTATTAACGATATAATTTTCGAACTAAAATAAAATAAATAGGCAACAAATTATGAATAGGCCTACATCTATATACATTTTGTATTAATGTAGTCGACGAACGCCAAGCAGTAAAATCTAGGCCCTAAGCCTGCGAACTAAGATGAATCAAACCTCGTTTCAACCACACGAGAGTAGTACGAGGGCTTGATTATTTTTAACTGCCATAGGTGCGGTCGGAGACTGAACTCGGTACTTGAGAACTGATGCAAGCTTTATATCAACTGCTTAAAATGGGTGATGCAAAATCATTTGTGGATTCCAAAATTGCAAGCAAGAAAGTAATGATTTTCTCCAAACAGGGCTGTCCGTATTGTAGCAAAGCGAAGAATACGTTTTCTAAATATCTAGGAGACGTTCTCTCGAATGATGACTATGAAGTTATTGAAATTAACGAATTAACCAACTGTTCTGATATTCAGGATTACCTACAAAAACTTACTGGTGCAAGATCGGTAAGAAACAATAATATTCTCTATTTTAAAATGGGATTATGATGGTTTAAATTTTTTTTATTCCTTTGTGTTTATAATGGACTTAAGCCTAGATCTTCTTACTTACTGACTTACTACTTTTATTAGCCTATATTTAATATTTAAGTTAGTAGGCCTAAGCCTAAGTGTAGTAAAGTTCCCTTTCAAACCTGACAGTCTACGGCCTACGGGGACAAGTGAAGTAGAGTTCACTTGTTTCTGTGACCTCGACATATGAACTTATGAAGGGATAGTGTGGTCAGCACTATGCCCAGCCGCCTTTACTTACCCTAACGTGAGTTAGGTACCCATCAGAGCTGGGTGGACTCAGAGGGGTTTTACTGATTTGAACCAGGATTCGAACTCGACTTACGGGTTAGCAGTCCAGCTCTGTACCGCTAGACCACTCCGCCCCTTAGCCTATATTATATTAGGCCTAATTTAAATTTAACACAACTTTTAATTCATGTCTTCACTACAGTTCAGTTCAATAGTGTAAAGTCTACACCTACTTCTATGAGTCAGATACATGCTTTTTTGTGTGTGCTAAAGTTGGCTATTGCTATTTTATTCATAATCATTATGTATATTTCACAGGTACCAAGAGTGTTTATCAATCAGAAATTTGTTGGGGGTGGAGATGATGTTGTTGCTAAAGATAAAAGTGGAGAACTGAAGATATTGCTGAATGCATGAATAAAGAAAAGTCTTTTATAGTCATTTCTGTTTTATAAATATTATGGCAAGGGATATTATAATCAGTTGAATGAAACTTTTTAAAAGTTTTATCTTTATAAAAGAAATTACTCTGACACATTGAATGTTTGTCTACTTAAAGCTGGCCTTATGTGGTTAAATAATGCCTTCTGCTATAAAACCACATTATTTCAATTTTTTTAAAGTTCCTCCTTGCAGAATCTTTCAGGGTAAAAGAATCATTATCTTATGATATTTATGCATAAACATACAATAAGTGTCTGTGTGCAATTGTTCCATATTTAAAATATCATAATCTACCCAAATAAAGATGATTTCTCTAAATATTTTTTAGTTAATATTTTACTGTTGTAGATTTATGTTTATTTTCTCTCTAAACATTTGCATTCAAACATTTTCAATGTGTTGGTCATTATGATTATGTTATCACTGACTACTGCCTCTAAATTTTCACACATCTAGATAGATGTCACACTTATTTATTGCATATTTTATCACATGATTTACAAATCTTCGTCTTTATGCATTAAAGCAATAGGAACTAAATTTGTTTTGTTTTTCTATTTCTACCTATTTGTACCAAGCTTGTGCAATATAAAAATCGAAAAGATAATTTTATTTAGTAAATTATTAGGATCAAGAACCAAAGCAGTTCAGTTAGTATAGGAAGCATTTGATTTAATACATGGATGCTAATCATGAAATTTTTTTTTTTAAAAATGAATTTAAAAATCATTTATACACCTGTCATTCTCTAAACTACTATTGTACCATATGGTTTTGACTAACAATCTTAAGTAAAAAAAAATTTCTCTTAAAATTGCTAAAACTACATTACTCATGTGTAAGCAGCTAGGTGGTCCTAGATTCTTAGATTGGCCGTTCAGTGTTGGTCTAAGGGGAGGTAATTTGTATTGACTGTAGCTGTCATGAATAATGTCCCTGGAAATTTCATATGTTGAGCTGAAAAAAAAAATTTAGTTGGCAAAATAGCGCGTTTTCAATGCTAAAGAAAATTCCTTCAAAAATTTTTCTTGGGATTTTCGATAATTTAACAAATAAAATCACGTCTCTTTATAAATAAACTGTCGTGTTACGGGTCGTCCATAAATGACGTCACACTCGTAGGGGGGGGGGGGGGGGCGGGGTCACACTTTTGCTTTATAGATAAGAAATGTTAGGAAACGAATTTTAGACGTTATTTAGCGTTTTAGAAAACAGTTTAAATAAATTATAATAGGAATTGATTAAAGTACTCAATTTTGACATATTTCAGACAAGATTTTGGAAAAATAAAATATTGATGTTTAAAAAAATTCAACTGCAATTTTGAGGGGGGGGGGGGGGGTTGTAGGCTGAGGCGTGATGTCATTTTAGGGGGGTCTGGCTTTGTGTGACAGAGGGAGGGGGGGAGATTTAAAAAGCGTGACATCATTTATGGATGACCCCTTAACAAAATGTAAATACTAAAACTTAATCAGTTTCAACACTTGCCAGTTTGTGTACAGATCTGTTTTGGTCTGTGATTTTTTTTTTTAAAGTTGGCCCTTTTATTGTTAAAAATGTTTATAAAACTTTATGGAATTCAAATAATTTTTATAATTTATCTCTGAGAAAGTGACATAATGCTTTAAGCATACTTTCTTTAATCTAATGTAGCACCATGATTTTACAACAAAAAATAATACTTAAAATGAGTTATGCACAACCAACGATAATGGTGTGCACACATTGGGAATTTCCGAAAGTGAACCTTTTGGTGAACGCGATTTTGAAATGATTTTTGTTGAAAAGATCGACACAAGATAACGTAGAATGTCTGCGTTAAGATTATCTTTTGGTTCACAATACAAATTTCCTCTAAAGTTATATAAAGTCGTCGAAGATGGAATACTGATCAAGTGGACGAATGACGGACAAGGTCTGGTTGTCGAAGAAAAAGATTTCGAAGAAAAAGTCATGGCTCTCTACCCTGGGTTTGTACAGGTGCATACGTTTCACAACCTTCGCCGTCTGTTCCGTGATTACAACTTCAAATTTCGCGTTTTGAGGCGCAGAAAACCGCAAGGTGCTAAACTGGAACTGCGCCATCCGTACTTTACTAAACACAGCGTTGAGAAACTAATCCACGTACGGAAGAAGAACCACCGGCTGTTTTCTCATCCACTGGCAACGTCCTCTCCTAAACGAACCAAGAGGAAATGGAACTCTAGCCGACTGAAGGTGTATGACTCGAACCAAAACGTAGAATGCATGGATTTGTCTACGGATGTCGAGGACGGCGAATCATTATCCACGTTTGTGTCTAACCAAAGTGACTCTGAGTACAGCTGGGGAGGGGGAAGCCCTCGCAGATCTCTACCCATGTTGACGTTTGGAGACCATCGTGACAGCGGAAACACGCCTACTTGTAATGAAACAAAGGTACACAATCCGATTGGGTCTGAACGGAAGTCAAGAAATGACGAAGTGTCTTTGAGGCTCTTGCAGACTTGTGCCAAAAATGAACTGACTGAGGACGGTTTCTGGGAACTCATGATGCGGAGGTGTCCTCCACAAACCCATGGCAACTCGTGGGAAGACGTGATCAAGAACTTTGATCACAACGTCATTCACGAGTTATCTCCCTTGCATTTTAAAGGTTATTTTTATCCATTATCATTGGAAGAAATGTGATTTAAATTAAAGGAAATTATAAAATGGGATATAATAATGTGAATAATTCATTTATAAAATATCAACTTTATATATTACTCTTCAAAATTTTTAATATAGATCTATATAGGCTATATAATGTATATATATTGTTAGATCTGCTTGAAAATCTATTTCTCAATGGTAAATAGTAAATTTATTGAAATCTTTTTTTTTAATTTGGTGTTGAGTTTAATAATGCTAATAAACCCATTACAATAAGCAATTGTAATAGTACATTAATTGGTGCTTCCCACATCTGATATATTCTGGTTTGTCTTACAGTAAAATGTATATGTAACAATGGTGTGGCAAGATGAAAAAATAAGATCCAACTATACAATGAACATACTTTATTCAACTTCTCTAGCAAATATCAGTAAGAGCATCTACCACTCACAAACACAACCTACTGCTCCTCTACTGCCAATTTTAAAAAAATTACACTTCAAAACTAAGCCCGTCTCTAAAATTATCAATACTTAATTCTATAGTTGGAGTTTCTTTCATAATTTTTATACACTGCCCCTGGTTGAAATGGGAAAATAAGACTTCAGTGTACTGTAGTTTCTAGTGCCCTTCTTCTCACTTATCTACCCCCCCCCCCCCTCACCATGGAGAAGCACAGTTTGAGTTGTCTTGTCAACAATAGTAGAAGGCACTGTGATTGCTAGATGCTAAAATATTAGATATCAGACAAGCAAACACATTTCAAAACTCCATAAAATTGGTGTATAAACTGTATTAAAAAAAACTTCTGTTACAGGCAAGTTAATATGTTTACAAGTTTATATAAATAAATAGATTCTAACAGTTTATCACATCAATATTTTAAAACAAAATTACAAATGCTTGCAATTGATTTTTATTAAACACCACAAATTATTGATAATTAATACTAATAACAATTAAGTATGTAGTATTCAGTTTTGTAAAAACTTGAAATCAAGAAATAACTGCAAACAAGCATATAATAATGTTTTGGATATGCTGACATCAAGAATACACTTTGGGTGGACAGTAAAATTATTTAAGTTACAAGAAATAGGAAATTATTACAGATACATTTTTTCTCCATTTTTAATTTCCTCCAACACAATTAGGTATTACGTGTCAGTATATATTCTGATTGGTGTGAATTAAATGTGTTTAAGGCCAGGAAATCATTTAGATTAAAACAGAATATTTTGATTAAAATTAAGAAATCAAGACTGAACTGAAAGGAAATAAATTTACAAAATAAATCACATTTGGTCATTTCTAAAACAATTTTCCATTTAAAACAAAAATTTACAATAAAAAGTTGTTCAAAGTCTCAAAGAAGAAAGAACTTTAAGAGATGTATATATTTCTCTTAATTCAATATTTGCCTGAAAATACCCAAGTATTCATAAAAATATAGTAAAAGATTTAAAATATCTGCATAGAATAAATTTCTTGGCAAACAAAAAATATCTGACAATCAAATGTCTTGCACTAACAACAAAAAATATCTGTCATTGTCAATCAAATGTGCATTAACAACAAAAAAATGTCTGTCAAATCAAATGTGCATTAACAACAAAAAAATGTCTGTCAGTCAAATATTGTGCATTAACATTTCAATTTGTATATAACCAAAGAGTGAAAGTTGACTGAAATCCAACAGCAGGAATGTGCGAATATCAACAATTCAGACCCAACATTAGATAATATCTTTCTTACATTAGTAAAAAGCCATTATATAAGATCTTTTTCAATATTTCTTTGTAAAACAAAATTAAGTTCCCTTTTGAGACAAGTTTGTCTCTATAATTTCTTGAGACTCTTTTAAAAAGTTTTATGAGCATACCACTCAACCACACACACAACTATATATATATATATATATATATATATATATATATATATATATATATATATATATATATATATATATTTTTTTTTTTTTTTTTTTTTTTTTTTTTTTTTTTTCTGTACAATATAATATCTATTTTTAAAATTCTGTAAAATATAATTTTAATTTAATACAAGATAAGACAAAATAAGAATACATATTGCTACATTTTGTTCTAGGCAGTAAATACATTCCTTATAACAAGAGCTGCGAAAAAGAAACTACATCACTGCTTTGGTTACACAACCTTGAGTACACTTTTCAAAATGGAAAAAATGACCCCTGCTCTTTTTTAAAAAGAAGGCATAACACATCCAACCTAGACAAATAAAACAAAAAGATATCATTACAAGCAAGCCAAACTGATGTTGGAAAGGAGCCAGCACTACCATCAGATACTTCAACATATCCATCAGTTGGTTTAGTGAGGTCTGGACGCCATTGACTTTTCCCCTTTCATCCTCTGCAACAGACTCCATGAACAGCTGGCTGATAGACAGATCTACAACCCATAAACCTGGGAAAATGTGAACCAAAAAAAATTAACACTGTTTAATGGGTTAACTAAAAACTGGGCTACTGTTTTAAAACTTCACAAACAGGTCTACAGTACACACCAAATCTTGCTGTTACTATGCCAACTAGTAACATCCATATAGAAACATTTGATGCCAGATCAATGGTATGTGGGGTGCAGTCCATTGTCTCATTAGAAGAACTTGGATCTGCTAATTAAAATGATTATATTTAGAGCCAATGTAGTTATGTAGAATAGTTTACCTTGAATAAAATATTTATATATTTTTTTTATGATAGTGCATAATACTTCACTTAGTTAAAATAAAAATTTTGACAAATCATATAAGAGGTAATTAATGAGAAACTGCTACACAGAGATGAACTTGCAAATCATTCACTAAGTTAATCAAACTAATCTACATTACACAATATGTAAAATAATTGAAAAAAAAGGTTTAAAGGTACTTCTTGTAATTGTGGACTTACCATGTGTACAATTGTCATTTTCTAAAAGTGTAGAATTAAGATCTGATGATTTTGATAAGTCAAACTTGCTCCCTGGCATCCATACAGATATAACACATGGAACAAGACATGCCACTTGGAGAGACAGCCCAAAAATACCAGTCCTCGGTAACTGCAGTCTGCGTCTCATGATAGGATACATCACAGTGCCAAAGATACCAAACAGTGCAGCAAAGCCCATTATAATACCTACACCAGCTTCTGGAACTCCATTCATCTTAGCATACCCTGAAGGATAAGTCAGATATTTGTAACATCATAGCATAACCTGAAGGAGAAGTCATATATTTGTAACATGTTAGCATAACCTGAAGGAGAAGTCAGATATTTGTAACATGTTAGCATAACCTGAAGGAGAAGTCAGATATTTTTGTAACATGTTAGCATAACCTGAAGGAGAAGTCATATTTGTAACATCTTAACATAACCTGAGGGAGAAGTCATATTTGTAACATCTTAGCATAACCTGAAGGAGAAGTCATATTTGTAACATCTTAGCATAACCTGAAGGATAAGTAATATTTGTAACATGTTAGCATAACCTGAAGGAGAAGTCAGATATTTGTAACATCTTAGCATAACCTGAAGGATAAGTAATATTTGTAACATCTTAGCTTAACCTGAAGGAGAAGTCATATATTTGTAACATCTTAGCATAACCTGATGGGAACATCTGATATTGTCTAATATTTAGTCATAGGCCTACAATGACACAGCCATTTAAAATCTGCTTTTGTAATATTATATGTTTAAAGAGGTAATTAAAAAAAAAATTTCCTTTAGTCTTTTACTATTTGCAAGGAGTAATCCTATCAAATCAAGTAAATATAAAAGTAAAAAATCCTGTCAAATCAAGTAAATATAAACCACTAACAAACATTGTATTAAAAAATGTAACCACTTACCAACAGTTATACTGTCAAAACCAAGCACAGTCATATACAAGCAAGCTAACGCAAGGCCGGCATAAAAAACATCATAGCGTGCATACACTGGCCAGCCTCGGTACAGCCTTTCTAAACTGTTGAACAGTCTGTAGCATTTACACTGAGTTTTCTTTACCTCCACTACAGGAGAGTCCTGACATAATAAAGATAATACAATGTTTATGTCTTATAATCAATAACTGTAGCTGTTTGACTTTTTTGCTGTTTTTTGTTTATATCTATACTTTATTGTTTAAAACAATTACAATTCTTTAAACATTCTCCAAAAAAATACCTGGATCATCATTGGTTTTTCAGCTTCAATTTCTCTGAGGGCAGTAGCACCATCCTCTTCTGGGCATTCGAGGTTCTCTTTGTTTACATTGTCAACACTTGACCCATCAACATTTCCACCTGATTGGTTCATCATAAATATATAAGAATTTGAAACAATATATCTGGAACAAAATAAATATTCCTTTTATCATGAATAAATATATGGCTTAATAAAAAACAAATAGTCCTTTTAATAGTTCTTTCACACACAATAGATTTAATAGCTATATTTTCATGTTCATAAGTTCAGTTTAATTCAGTAAATAAAATCTTGTAGTCAAAATATTTCCAAGCACTGACTTCATTGTAACATAAAAATTAAATCCCTGTGTTAATGAAACAAAATATAATCATTTCATTGTTGCTTTATGAACTAGCACTTACCACTTACTGTCTTTTCTTCTTTCATTGTTACATTTTCTTCCTCAGGCTCTTCTACCACAACTTCTATTTAATTGCAGAAAAAGTTTTGAATCAATAATTCTATGTTTTACTACATTCCACATGTGTATGTTTGTATTTAACTATTTTAACTATAGGCTCTAAACATTTGTTTTAAATGTTCAATGTAGTGATCTATACATACTCTGAGATTTTTTCAGGTTCTTTTTCTTCTTCAAAGCAGGCACAGTGTTGTAGACTCGCCATAAAAAATAATATTCAATGAACACTGAGACCAGATTCCACGCTCCAATGAACAGTGCACCAAACATCACACCAGCATAAGTCATAATTAAACCTGTCGCTATTGGAGCCAGTACTTGAGTGGTCAGATCAATACGCCTCAATGATGCTGTCATTGCTGGTAATACAAACCATTAAAAAATTTAACCTTGAGTTTAATTAATATATGTAGGGTACATTAGAGAAGAAACTTTTTATAATTTATACAGTAAAACAATCATAACTTAGTGACTATTTCAGAGTCTTTAATTGTTTTCACCTTTAAAACGTACATGTGCTATAAACTATATAACTAGACCTATATGCCAATTCAACAACAGTAGTAGTACGTTTATGTTAAAATTATTGAAATAAAATACTGTGTAATTCTTAATGCATAATCAACACTAACTTACAATTGCCTAATAATATTAATGCATGAAAGAATTTTTTTTAAAAATCTTTGACAAGTTCTTCCAATATATATTAACTCTAAAATACAAATCCTCTATTTACTTGCTAGTCTGTCAGAATCTTTTCCACACATTTCAACAACCCAATCTTTCTCTACAGCAATACGGCGAGCCATGCTGGTAAGTCTTGATAAAACACAGAGTAGGATGATGAGGGAGTAAATTGTGTATCTAGTCCAGGCGCCATAGGCTAATATGCTGTCAGTGTACACTAGGAATATGTACACAACTATAGCACATATCACTACGAAAAGGTTCTGTAAAACAAGAGCAGTCTGTGCAGCTGTTAAAAAAATAAGAAATTGTTTTTATTTAGAACTTTACCTTATGATATGGTAATACTATTAAGTCTAATGTACGTTCTGTACTCCTCTATGCTGCAGAGTCATGGAAACTAAACAAGAAAGGAGAGAGCTGACTCAGAGGATTTGAAAGAAGATCCCTCCAACGCATCCTCAGAATAAAGTGGGACGACAAAGTCCCGAACAAGGAAATATGGCGAAGGACAGGATTAAACGACATTGTTTCAGAAGTTCGAATGAGGAGATGGAGATGGCTGGGCCATGTCCTACGCATAAGCAAAAGAAGACTCCCCAACATGGTGTTGAAGTGGACTCCGCCTGGAAAGCAAAAGAGAGGAAGACCACTGGGAACATGGAGGAGAGATGAAAGAAGAAGTGCAGGCTACTGGCTAGACCTGGCTTGAACTAAAGTTGCTCGCCCATGACAGAGTGGAATGGCGGAGATTTGTTGTTGCCCTATACTCCACAGGGAGTGATGAGGGTTAAGTAAGTAAGTATGGTATTACTATTAAAAAAGAATGAAGTGATACTACTAAGCCAAATTGTAATGAAAACATTTCAGGGCTACTGTGATATTCCGCATTAGAAATAACTAACTAAAACTAAAATAAAAACACATTTTTGTTCCTCCATCTCTCTAATTATGTAGGCCTATTGTATATTATTTTGTATCAATGATTACCTTTTAGTCTAGGTGTTTCATCCACAATGTCACCAACCAAAGCCCCAAAAAACAAGATGCTTAAGCCTATACATAGTCCATATATTGCCGTAAGCTGAAGAGACTCTGGGCTGATGTTGATCAAAAACAAGCCAATGCCAAACGCCCACATGCGATCCCCCTAAAATAAAGAAAGTCATTTTTTTCTTTAATTATTTCCAAAAACAAAGTTGTATTTATTTGTTGGGTCTACTGTATGGTTGGCCAAAACCATCTAATAGGCCTACTCAAATAGGTATTAATTATAGAGACAGGTTTAGCTTTATTAATATTTAATTAAGGTATTGTAAAACTTACCCATGATGATAAAAAATGACTTAGATAAACATAGAAGTTTGTCCCGGTTATCCACTCAACACAACTTTTACAGCAAGCTGGAAATTCATAATTTCTTTATATTTTATATTCTACACAATCTTAGTATGAAGTAAGATCTAGTATAGAGTGGCCGTCCGATCTGCACCATGCACAACGCTGCGATCGCGCTCCCGTAAAGTCACGTTTTCGGCTATAGCTACTTTATTTTAATGTTTTATGCAAAACCGCAGTGTTTGGCACGTCATATTTTCATTTCTGAACACTTCTATGTATAGTTCATGCTATTTCGTTTTTCTGAAAATTGATTATAATTTTTTAAAAATTGCATGGTACACATTTTCTCCTTTCACACTCTCCCGGATGTACCGACAGAGTTCGGGATTAGCTTCAAAACTTGAACCAATCAACAGTTAGATAAAATGTAACGCTAAAAATAGCTTCTAGATACATACAGCTTACTGTACATGTCAAGGTTGATGGGGTTTTCTCTTCTAAAATTAGAAAAAAGGGGTGATTACATGATTTTTGGTCCCTATTGGTTTTCTTACCCGATTGCGCTCACAACTCAGAATATTGCTTATTAAATAGGAATTTGGTTTAAAACGTTAATTAGATCACTGGAAGGATGGGGAAAAGCATGACCTAGCTTGCCATAAGGTTCTTTGGACCTGACAGGCTCAGCGGGAGTCATGTGACCAGGCAAGCTTCGAGGTAGGATAAGTGGGTCACGTGACTTGCTCGGCATAATAGGTAGGCTGAATAAGGATCATTGAAATATTTAAACATACTTATAACACAGTATACACATAAAATATGCAGCATATAATGGTTATTTTATTTGTTTAATTAACTTTTAACAGACTAAATAGTCTAAATGAATAAAATAAGTCCTGAGCACAATCTGGGTCGATCTGGGTCAAGTAAGCGCAAGTGACTGCAAGAAGGATGAAAAAAAAAAAAGTGATTGCCGAGGTGGTTCACCTCCATAATTTGAATTATCTCCAATGCTATGCGTAGGAATACAATATGACTCATACCTAATATAGTAGAATGGACGTAGAGTTACAGGATACTTTCGGTTTGTTTGTATGTGAAACGGTCATTAAATAGCGCCTAATGGAAATTGGGAGTTCCGCTCACGAGCGCAGATCGGACGGCCACTCTAGTAATAATCTTAATTAAAAATTTTAGGCCTATAGTACATCTACATCTTATTCTATTTATTTCAGTTTAAGAGACGACTCGAAATATCATCCAAATTAGGCCGACTTATTACTTTAATAGTTAAAACTTAATAGTTTAATAGTAATATTATATTAGGCCTATACTCTAATAGTTATAGTAGGCTAATGGCTAATGGCTAATAGACTTTAGACTATTAATTTATTAAATAATACAATAATACGTACTCATGGTGAATTGTTATGTTCGCTTCTTATCATAAGTGGTATTGTTGCTGATTTGCTACTGAATCGTAAATTTCAAATTAGGCATAATGATTCATTGATTGCAACAATAAATTCAATTGAATTGTCAATGATCATCACTGCTTTGTTTTTGTTTATGAAAAGAGATTAGCCTAAGCTAAGGGGAAACTACTCTGAATTTATTGTAAGCTAAAGATATAATATCTACATTATTATATTTTTCGAAACCATTCGCTGAAAATAAAAAAAATAAATACTCAGCACATCTGTTTTAAAATGCAGACTGAAAGAACTTCAAAGATGTCATATTCTCGTTTATTTATAGATCTAGTAATGCGCAGATTGAAACAATTAAATATTTAAACATATGCTTTCCTCACAGTTTTTCTTCCAGATTTTTTTCTCCGGGGGGGGGGGGGGCACTTGATATTTTCGGGAGTGGGGGGGGGGGGGGCGGACACTAGTAAAAGTATGTGTTTACAATATAAACGAGATTTTTACTAGTGTCCGACCCCCCCCCCCGGAAAATGTAGACCGCCCCCCCCCCCCCGGAGAAAAAAGTCTGAAAGTAACACTGGCCGTCTTTGTTTCCGTATCGTGAGTTAGGGGTCGTCCATAAATTACGTCAGACTCGTAGGGGAGGGGGGTCCGTAATTTTGTGACGGTGTGTGATGAGGGAAGTGGGGGGGGGGGGGTCAGATGGTGTGACGTCACACTTTTGCATTATAAAAAAGCAATGTTAGAAAACGACTTTTAGCCGTTATTTCGCGTTTTAGAAAACTGTTTTAATAAATTGTAGTAGGAATTGATTAAAATACTCTGTTGATAGAGTTCAGATAAGACTTTGGAAAAAATATCGATCTTTTACGAAAATTCAACTGCAATTTAGGGGGGGGGGGAGGCTGAGGTGTGACGTCATTTAGGGGGGGGGTCTAGTTTTGTGTGACGATGTGTGACCAGTGTTTCTTCCAGACTTTTTTCTCCGGGGGGGGGGGGCACTTGAAATCTTCGGGGGGGGGGGGGGCGGTAAACTTTCTTCGGGGGGGGGGGCGGACACTGTTAAAAGTATATATTTTCTATATAAATTATATAAATTTCATTTCGTCCGGGGGGGGGCGGTAAAATTTTTTCGGGGGGTCTAAGCCCCCCCGAAGTGATGCCTGGAAGAAACTCTGTGTGTGACGGCTGGGAGGGGTAAAATTCGTCAAAAACGTGTGATGTCATTTATGGATTACCCCTTAAAAGAACCTGGATGTTTGATTCACCATGTGCCTCAACCAAGCAACCGCTCCCTGTGACTTTTTAATAGTATCATGCCGGACACCACTTCAGAGGCGTAGCGACCCTTCCCGGCGCCCGGGGACAAACTTTCGATTTGCACCCCCTCCCCGCAAACTTTCGATTTGCACCCCCCCCCCTCGAACTTTTGATTTACACCCCCCCCCCCCTCAAACTTTCAATTTGTTTTTCCAACCCATTTCGGCACCCCCCTGGCCCTAAGGTCGGCGCCCGGGGACATATGTCCCCGATCCCCCCTCGCTACGCCTCTTTTTAACTTGCTTCCTCGTGCTTATAGTGCTTTTGTCGTGCTAATGAGTAGAGACGGGCGAGCGTAATTTTGTCCTTTTCTACTGGACTGATTTATTTTAAACTTGGTACGGAGTTCAAGATCGACACGATGACAATGCAGAGTGAAATCAAATTAGACTTAATTTAATGCTTAATTAATTTTAAAGAATTAATAACAAATTTCCTAAATAAAGTACACATTTGCGTGTTATTATTCGCACATAGTGTTCGTTTGGTGGCGCAAAATGTTTTTAGTCACGCATATCTATAGCTTTTATAGTATTAACATTATTAAAGTATTGAAAACTAATTCATAAAAAGTGCTTTAATAACAACATTTGAAATAAGTATGCACCAAAAAATAGAGAAAATAAACGATTTTCTTTAAATATGTTATAATGCACCGTCTGTTAAATAACTAGATCTATTGTATATCTATAAAGAAAAGCGTAGGTCGCGGGAACTATCATATCTCATGCAGTGTTTCTTCCAAACTTTTTTACTTTCTCGTATATACGAAGTATAGAGAAAGTATTGTAATCGTGCACAAAAATCACTTGAAATTTTAACATCTTTCACCGTATTACACCTCAGTCCTTCATCACATCCGAAGTTTAGAGGACTTATTTTAATCGGGCAAAAATTATCAATCCAGATTTATCAAAATTAAGAGGTTTTATGCGTAATCCAGTCTGAAAAACTGGGCTTTGCAATTCTGTCCGTATGTCTGTGTGTCTGTGTGTGTGTCCGTGTGTAAACACGATAACTTGAGTACCGTTACAGCTAGGTTGATGAAATTTCATATATAAGTATTTTATCAAAATCGTAGATCCGTATCAACTTTTGAGCGATTTCCAATAACCGGAAGTGGTACTTTTTCTACTTTGAATTTTTCAAAAGCCTATAACTTGAGTACTATTTCAGATAGATAAATGAAATTCCACAAGTAAGTATAAGATCTAATTCTCTACCTTATGTTAAATTTTGAGTAGCTTCCGTTGACCGGAAGTAGTAATTTACGCTACTTCCGATTTCTCAAAAAACTAATGTAAATTTGTTAAGTACTAATACTATTGCGCACTATTATACACACCTTTATTAGGCGTTCGCTTGGCGCGCAATTGTTTTTTACTGAGATTCTATTCTATTTTTAAAAGTTTAAGTATTTAAAATGGATTAAAAATCATAACTATATCCCCAGTTACCATCCCCTGTTGTTTTATATAAGAATATTCGAGAAAGTTTAGGGGAGATCACTACCGGTTTATTTTCTCCGGAGTGGGCTCTTGAAATTAGGGGGGGGGGCGGACTAAAATTTAAGAAATGACCCACGTTTTTCTTTATACTTGTTTAAATAGTTGTGCATTATAATATGTTTAAAGGAAATAATTATTTTCCTCTTTCTCATTCATATAAAT
Source organism: Physella acuta (assembly GCF_028476545.2). Taxonomy (NCBI): domain Eukaryota; kingdom Metazoa; phylum Mollusca; class Gastropoda; family Physidae; genus Physella; species Physella acuta. The sequence continues at coordinate 403,639 of NW_026732551.1, read as the reverse complement.
CTAAAAACTTGTTATTAAATAAAACCCTTTTTAAAAATGTAGTCCTACTTTTTTTAAAATAGTTTTTTAAAAATACTAGATTCATGTTGCCAGATAAAAATTCTCTAAAGTTAATTTACATTTATGTAAAACCACCGATAAACTGAAATAAAAACTTGGCATTTATATTAAGTTTCCAGCACATCGTATAAAATTATATTTAATTGAGTTAATAACCGACTTAGTAAATATAGGCATTTTTTACTAATTAGTTCGAATAATAGCGATACTTATAGGACAAATTAAGTTACTGTGTTAAGCCTACTGTTTTATTTTTTAAGCTAGGCCTAGCTATCTTTATGTGGTTGAGTACAGTTTCAGCAGTCATATTTCTTCAAAATGGGAGAAGAAGAAACTGAACGATATGAAAAAATTGACTTTTTGGGCGAAGGACAGGTATAGAATAGTATAGATCTATCAAGATTTATGTTAATTTTAAATTAAAACCTTCAACTTCAAGCACTAGTATTTTACTTTTTTGTGCATTAAATTAAATTGAATCCTATGAAAAATAAATAATAATGTGATAAAAAAACAAACGACAGAACACAGATGTTGAGATATCCTGAGTTTGAGACCTGACCCTGAGATTACTCCAGTCCTGGACTGAGTCCAGTAACTCAGATAAAAATTAAATTAGAGACCCCTCTTTTTAACTCTTTTAAAATAAAAAAGACAAAAAGAGTTTCTCACGTTAAAACTGAAATTTAAACTAATCTTTTTTTAATTAGCCTAGTTTAAAAAAAAAGATTATAATTTGTTTAGTAATACTTGTAATAGTAGTTAGGCCTCAGTCTACTAGATCTAGTACTCTACTACTTGGCTTAGTTAGAGTAATGGCTTTTAGTACTTATTAGGCCTAAATAATAAATATTAACTAGATTCTAATTAATTACTAGACTAGATCTAAAATCTAATCACTTCTAGATAGTTTCTAGACTAGAGATTCTCAAATCGATAGATAGGCCTAGCTAGTCTAGATCTAGTTCATTCTAGTTAGTAGGCTCAGATAATTTAATTTTCTCAATGACGGATTTTCAAAACTATTTTAATTTTTTTTTAATTAACTGAAGCCGATTTTAATCCTTTTTATTTTGTCATTACAGTTTGCTACTGTTTACAAAGCACTTGATAAACAAACAGATAAAATTGTAGCTGTAAAAAAGGTAATACTGAAATTGTAAGAATTAATTTAGAATTTTTTTGATAGTTGTATTACAAAAAAATTAAACCTTAGCATGAATGAAATGAAAAAAAGATAGGCCTAGGTTTAGTTATTTACTATGTTTGAAAATTAGTATCTATAAAATAGGCCTACTGTAAAATGAATAAGAATAAATATAACATTTGTATTCCTGCAGATTAAACTTGGCTCTCGAACTGAAGCTGCTGATGGCATTAACCGAACTGCTCTTAGAGAAATCAAATTGTTACAGGAACTCTCTCATGAAAATATTATAGGGGTAATACAGACTTTAATCTCTATGTTATCATCTGAAATTTTATATGTTAGTATTAGTAGCTTTTATTATAAAGTTAAAGTTACGAACTAGGAACTAATAGCTTCATTCACACTATTGTCTATAATTAACTTATTTAACTATTATTAATGATCTAACTTAGACCTTTAACTATCCACAGCTCCTTGATGTTTTTGGTCATAAGTCAAATGTTAGTTTAGTGTTTGATTTTATGGAAACAGATCTTGAGGTATGCTTGATTGTGTGGAGATAAGTTCTTAATCATTTGAATTTCAATAGTTTGATTTTTTTTTTAAATTAGATACAATGATTGTATATATATATATATATATTTATTACATCATTCACTATAGTTAATTTTTTCATACACTTAACACTGATCTGTACCAATTGTGATCTATTTTTAGGTTGTAATCAGAGACCCAAATATCATCATGACAGCTTCTCACATCAAGTCCTATGTTTTACAGACATTGTTAGGGTTAGAATATTTGCATAGCAACTGGGTCCTACACAGAGTTAGTCCAATTTTCTTCTTACTTTGTGCATGTGTGATGTATGTATGCATTACCTTATTTATTTATATTTGAAAAAATACAAATATGAAATGATAACAAAGAAGCTAAAACTATGATGTGCTAACCATTTACTTCATTGCTTGGTATTTCAGGACATGAAGCCAAATAATTTACTTATTAATGAACAAGGTATTCTAAAGATAGGTGATTTTGGTTTAGCCAAATTTTATGGATCTCCAAGCAGACCGTATTCTCACCAAGTAGTCACAAGGTAACTTGCTTTGATTCAATCTGCACATCACATTACATAACTGATTTGTGTTATTGAAAATAATTATTTATTAGCACATCGAATACTGAAGAAATAAAACGTGTTTGTTTTGCTAAGCTCTCTTACCTCATAGTTATTTATTCCTACAGAATGTTCCTATCAAAATCATAGTACATCAATTTTTATACTACAACATAATTATGTTTTTGACACCAAAGTATAAGCTCATTTCCTTAGGTAAAAGTAAAACTATGCTCAACTTTTGATTTCTTCCAATCAGGTGGTATAGATGTCCAGAGCTATTGTTTGGAGCAAGAGCTTATGGAGAAGGTGTTGATATTTGGGCTGTTGGTTGTATCATTGCAGAGCTACTTATTCGGGTAACTTGTGTCATGTCTTTCTTTAATTAATAAATCTATAAGGAATTTTATTTGTTTCTCAATTGCTTTCTGACTTGGCAAAATTTGTTTGTCATTCGAATCATTTAAAAAATGTTAAAACTTTGCTGTGCCTCATATCACAAAATGTAACTTATTCTAGTATTGTTTAGTATGAATTATGTATAGAGTACTGTTGTGTACATCTTTAGGTGTATGTAAATTACTTCTATGCTTAATTGTCTTCTTAATTTACTTGCTCAGCTGCCATTTTTACCTGGTGACACAGATTTGGATCAGTTGAACAAAATCTTTCAAGTTCTCGGGACACCAACAGAAGCTGATTGGCCAGTGGGTACACACTTTCTTTTATTGCTGTCTGACAGTCACAAGTAATCCATGCTCAGTTCCTTTACATACACCAACAGAAGTAATCTGTTCCTTTACATAATGTGCATTGTATTCCACCACAGGACATGAAGTTTCTGCCTGACTATGTGACTTTCAAAGAGTTTCCCAAACAGCTAATGAAAGATATTTTCACTGCAGCTAGTGATGATCTGTTGGAGGTTCTCAACTCTATGCTCTCATTGAACCCCTCCAAGCGTTGCTCAGCTTCACAGGTATTATAGATCTCATATATAAATGATTTAAATAAAATAAACATTCATTTCTATTTTACTAGGCATGCTGCCCAGCTTCGCTTAGGCTTTCGAAAACATTGAGAATTTGAATGCTTAATTAATTCGCCCGAAGGTCGGTCTACGACCTCAAGAGTTATGAAGAGGTTCCTCCGTGGACATTTTTTTTCGATTTATAGCTCATATAAGGTACCGGTCAGTCGAGGTCAGTTTTGACCCCCACATCGTAGACTTTTCGGCCAACCGGCCCCCGTGTTCTGTCGCACCAAGGCAAGATCATGCCAAATTTGAAGCGCCTGCGGCGCCGGGAAGTGCCCTATCGGACACCCTACAATCTAGATCTAGATCTAGATTCCTAAAATAATTTTTTTTTAAGTTTAGCCCGAGCATAATAAAAAAGAATACATTAACCAAGATGACTTGCTGTGTCTCGAACCCGCACCACCTGCGTGGTTTAATGTTCACTAACATCTCCGCTATTTAGGCACCTTATAAAATACGGAGAATGAAACACGTATTTTAAAATCTTAACTTACGCGAATATGCCTATTCTTTCAAATTAATTTTTTATCCCAAATTAGCCAGTTCATAACAAAGATTTTGTATAAAATAAATAAGTCTTGAAATAGTTTAGTCCTAATATAGAAATTTATTTTTGGAATTGATTTTAGAGAAGTTAGAGTCTAAATCTAGATCTTAGCGTCTACGTCTAGATCTAGTTATTGCGTAGATTTAGATTTAGAATAGATTTAGTCTAGATCTAGAATCTCTAGATCTAGAATCCAAATACATAAAATAAATTTTATGAGTTTAGGCCGGAAAAATTGTATTGTATACATTTCATAGTGTACGTAGATCTAAATCAAATTTGAATGAAATAGTTCATTTCTTTTCATTCTAAACACGGCAGATGACGTCATTAGTTAATGTATAAGCAATAGTGACGTCACAGTTTTATGCGTTCTTTTTCACATATATTAATGCTTTTCCGGTTGCATAAATAATACTGTTTCTCTACATTCGAATACGCCTTTAATTTTTATTTTTCTTCTTTAACTAAAATTGTGGTTATACATTTAAAACATCTAACATATTATTTTCAACAAAAGTCCGTAAAAAATTCTCGATATATCGCTGCCGATTCTGACGTGATGTCCGGCGAAAATTTTTTGCGGACAGAGAAAGAGAGAGAGAGAGAGAGAGATGTGCGCACATTGGCCTTTTATAAATTAGGATTGAGATAAAAAAGCACTATTTAAATGTTATTAAATTTGTAATATGTATTACATGCTAGCTAGTGAGTATACATCTGCTTTAAAATAAATTTTAAAAGCTTTAAAAAGGTTTTTTGCCTCTAATGTATGGCCCTAGTTTATTATTGATATCTATGGGATCTTCAGGCTAATAAAATATTTGTTGTTTTTTAGGCCCCTCAGATGCCTTGTGTCTGATAATTAGGTAAATTTTTGTTGTTTTAGGCTCTCCAGATGACATATTTCAGCAACAAACCTGCGCCTACACCTGGTATCCAGTTACCTTTTCCAAAGTCCAATAAAATTCTGGACAAAGATAAAGAAGCCAAGAAAGTATCACTCAAGAGAAAACAAGATGGCAGTGATGCAGGTAAAGCACTGATAACCAGTAGCAGGTTGATAAATGAAGAAGTTTCTGAAGTTTAGTCCAAAGTTCATTTACACAAAATATGATCAAAATCTACTGCCTGTGTCTTTACCAAAGTTGGACTGACTTTGGTCTTTCAATTTACCCTGGCTTTTTTACTCACACCCAAGTAATAGATACAATATTAGCTCTATGCAAGTCCTATACTCAGATGCAGCTACTTTTTTTTACAAACTATTTTGACAAAATTTCTAACATTGACCTAACCCAAAATGTACTATTTTAACTCTTCTTTCTTATGTTGCTTCCTCTAAAACATATAACAGATTATTTGATTGTTTTGTTTGCTGATTGGAATTCAGTTTTTAAACATTCATTCATATTATTACATCTTTAACATAAAGCACATTAAAAATTCAATATTTGACAATTTTCTTTCAGGTGGCTTGAAAAAGCGACTCATCTTTTGAGACAACTTGCAGCTATGTAACTATATCACTGTATAAAGACCATACCCTTGAGTCTCATTTCACTAGTTGACCACATCGCAATCTCACATGTTATATGAGTACTGTGTACTTTAATTAATGGAATAAATTGTAAACATATTAGTTGAATTGTGTTGCTTTTTTGTTTACTTGTCTAAAATCACAAGTTGAAAAAGTTTTCTTTTTATACACTAAATATTATCCATTTAAATGTTCACAAAAAAAAATGGAATAGTATACCAGCCCTGCCCACCTGAATGCATGTTGGATGAAGCCAGAATATTTTATATTTATGACAGTATAGTCATGTTGAATGAAATAAAGTCGTTTTCTTCATGGACCTGAAACAACCTCCCTTTCTTAACTTTCTAGTTCACATTTGTGCACAAAATTGAAAATGACTTGTTTCCTTCCCCAAGAGTGAATGTTATTAATAGATGACCTCTGAACTTGTAGAAAATACCATACATCAGAACAACTGATGTATGTACAGCATTTTACTGTTGTCTAATCATTTTCAAAATGAGAACAGCCCCATCTTGCCATCTAAAATAGCCAGTAATCTCCATGATAAGCTATTTTAAGTTAATGATTTCATATTATACGGACAGATTTTACCAACATTTTCATATTCACTTGTGTTGGGGAATTGACATCAGTGATCACTCTTTCAATATAGCATTACTTAACACTTCAGTGTATCGCCAAATCAGTCACCATTGACCACATGAGTCACCATTTGTTTCAATGTATCACCACACCAGTCATCATCGGACTATCAAAGTACCAGATGTGATATTCAAGCTTTATTATAGTATAGTCCATCTGGGCCTATAAATCAATGGTATAACGTTCGCCGTGGATTATCCAAAACAACTAGTCCACTACAGTGCACCACATCACCCGGTAATTCTATCTCAACCCTAAAAAAGCTACCTGAGGTTAATTATTTTGGAAAAAAAATTATACTGCGGTGTTAAAATAAACAAGTAAAGGGAGTCAACACGAGTTTCGATACTAATCTAAAATATTCCGAAAGATCAGAGTAGCCTCCCTTGGCTGAGGTCAATCTAAAACAGACACACCCTGTGCAATAAATTCCGTTATAAAAGCATGCCTTGCTGGGGGAAGCAAGTGCTTCTGCTCAGGGATAAGCACTGGTCATCCTCTTGGTCCACCTATAAATGTCACGTGACTTGAATGGCCGGCTCTGTCTAACGTCAGTAACCGAGTAAAGATTAACCCTGGACGCGGCGTGGCTATTAAAACTTCAGCCTCGCCGGTCAAGACATGGAACTTGGACTGGCCACGTGTAACATAATGTGTCAGGCTATTCAGACATTGAAACAATAATCCTAACCTTAAACCAGCAGCTTAACTGCACATCTGCGCGACCCCGGGGGACCATCCACTCCCCACCCGCCACACCAGAGGCGTAGCGACGGGGGGGGGGGGGTACTTATGTCACCGGGCGCCGACCCGTAGGGGCGCCAAAATAAGCTCATTTTAGCTGCTATTTTGAATTATAAATATAATAAATATATGGGGGGGGGGGGGGGGGGGAGTAGGCGCCAAATTGAAAGTTTGTCACCGGGCGCCGGGAGAGGTCGCTACGACTCTGCGCCACACACATACACACCCGTACCAAACCACCCTGGAAAAGCGACTGTCTTAAACCAAATATCATCACTGACGAAAGACTACACCATATCATATAATCATAGCTTTAGTCAATTATTTCTATGATGATAATCAAATGACTGTCTCTTGTATAACTATTAAGATATAACTATATTTATCTACATGTGATGCATTTAGGAACAATATTTCACGAATACAATGTGTGTGTGTGTGTGTGTGTGTTAGCTCTGACAATAAAGATCAATTTTAGCTAAGGCAAAGAAGTACCATCTTTAGCTAGAGTAATAGGCCGCCATTAAGCTAGGGTGATGAAGTTGATGAATCAACTTTTAGCTATGAAATTATGCACCATTTAAAAAAGAAACAAAGCAGTCACTACCAAGTGAACAATTTATAACGATTTAACTTTACTTGGCTTATAATTGGTCCCGTAGCTTTAGCTTCACTAAACTTATCATTGGTCCCATAGCTTTGGTTGGCTTATCATTGGTCCCATAGCTTTGGTTGGCTTATCATTGGTCCCATAGCTTTACTTGGCTTATCATTGGTCCCATAGCTTTACTTGGCTTATCATTGGTCCCATAGCATTTCTTGGCTTATCATTGGTCCCATAGCTTTGGTTGGCTTATCATTGGTCCCATAGCTTTGGTTGGCTTATCGTTGGTCCCATAGCTTTACTTGGCTTAGAATAGATCCCATAGCTTTGGTAGGCTTATTATTTGTCCTATAGCATTACTTGGCTTATCATTGGTCCCATTTCCTACGTGCTAAGGTCTCACTCCAGAGCTTCACTTTAAAAAACCTTCAACACTATTAGTTAAAATCGTATCCACCAATCAGCGAACAGCTACAAAACGTAAGTGGAACTCGTTGAGAATATGTAAAGCTAGTTATTCAAGCTAGTTATTATTTCCCTTTATGGTTGTTCACGCCAATCAGCTATGTTAACTTGCTAAAGAAGAACAGTTGTAACTTTTCTCGTTGTAGAGGAAAATTCAAGCCTTTAGTCATTGAATTTCACCCGTTTTTTATTTGAATTCCGTTGTTAAATCTAGATTAGGGTAAGATAACCAAATCCTGAAGGGGCTGCTAACGCCCCCTGTGGAATTCGGCAGTAGCCTCCCCTTTATCTAACCCAGGACCTTCCCCAACATTTAGCACCAGTTACCAGCCACTTAGCGTCTGCTGGGCCAAATTTGTCACGGCCCCTGCAATAAACGAAACCTGGGGTTATCTTCCCCTGCTATCGATGCTTCCCGTGCAGGAGGGGAGTGGTAGACATATTGATTTTCTCAAACATCAATTAGCGATTATGTAGATTTATTTATTTTCCCAGTTGCAGCCTCTTTACATTCCTAACAAGACACAAAAAACACTCGTACCTGTTGCTTCGCGGATTTAAAATACAAAAATAACAAGTGTACACTGCTTCGCGGATTTTTTTTTTTAAGAAAAGAAAAAAGAAAAGAAAACAGAACCCCGTCTAGTTTTCTAAGCACGAAGACTAGTTTGTAGTAGACTTGAAAACTAAAAGTTAAACACTGTAAACACACTATACATGAAGAATAGAATCGTATTTGTGGAAGTGACCTGTAGAGGAAATGGTAAGCGTAGGACTTGAAATCCAAGTTTTTTAAAATTCACACACCAGTTTTTACACTGTGTGATATGCTAGAGAAGGAAATATCAGTTAAAGCGGTTAAACTATTTAGCCGTTATCACCATGGTCTATGGGAATTTGCCGTTAACTTACCACAAGTTAACCAGTCGGGGAATTTACATGAGACGCTGGGGGGTAATTTACCATTAGGGTCATTAGGTACACGAGGACGAGAGAGATAAATTTACAGCAGATGGACAAATGAGGTCAGTGGAGCTAGCTGCTACCCCAGGACCTGTCGGATGTTGAGTAGAGCAGTGTTCTAAGTTTAGAGAACATTTGTGTATAGAGAAATGTTCTAAGTTTAGAGAATATTTGTGTATAGAGAAATGTTCTAGGTTTAGAGCACACTTGTGTAGAGCAATGTTCTAGGCTTAGAGAACATTTGTATAGAGCAATGTTCTAGGTTTAGAGAACATTTGTGTATAGAGCAATGTTCTACGTGTAGAAAACATTTTTTTTATAAAGAAATATTCTAAGTTTAAAGAACACCTGGATTTTTGTAAAGAACAATGTTCTAAGTTTAGAGAACATTGTTCACAATCAATGTAAGGAAAAAAAAATAATTAAAAGACTATGATACATCGAAATAAATACTATTTTTATTATTAACTTGTCTACCCTATTTACATCATACACATAGTAACAAAAATACATCGAGGACGTAATTATTTCAAGAACTTGTGGAAATAGTTAATGGTACCACCAAAATTATTAAATATTATTAACGTGGAAATGATAACACCATTATCTAACGAACTGATGGAAATGGTGACACCTTTATCTAATGAACTTATGGAAATGGTGACACCTTTATCTAATGAACTTATGGAAATGGTGACTCCTTTATCTAATGAACTGATGGAAATAGTGACACCATTATCTAATGAACTGATGGAAATGGTGACACCATTATCTAATGAACTGATGGAAATGGTGACACCTTTATCTAATGAACTAATGGAAATGGTGACACTATTATCTAACGAACTGATGGAAATGGTGACTCCTTTATCTAATGAACTTGAGGAAATGGTAACAAAACCACATTATTTTATGGACATACATGATAATAACACAAACTTATGGTTACACTAACTAAATATATAACATAGTAACAACACCATCTCAACATTCCTATGAACAAAAACATCTATTGGATATGTGTACATACCATCTTACTAGTATATGGACATGACAACAAGAACTATGTTATAAAACACACGTTTACTTAACAAAGATAGTATGTTACTGAACTAGAAAATACCAACAACAACAACAAAAAAAACATTAGTAAAACTTTTTAACTCGGATTATTTTGTTTTGTTACTTTATTTTTGAAATACATTTTGAAAAAAAAATCAAAGACAGTGAAGTTAACCATTAAACGCTAACGAACTGATGATTTAGGCCCAAACCTTTGAGCTACGTCAGACCCTGATCATTGTTTTACCGCCCCCCCCCCCCCCCTGCAAAAAGATTGTTCTAAATTAAATTTTATATTATTTATTGCCCCAGCTAATACTGTAAACAAAAACGCGAGTCAAACAAAACTCGAGTTAAACAAAAACTCAAGCCAAACAAAAATGAAAGCACACACATCGAATGAATAGCGGCAAACGCTAAAAACAACAACATAATTATCATGAGGTAGTTACGCAGAATTAATGTCAACATCCGCTTGGCTGCCAGGTACTTCGAAAATTCCTGGCCATAATTTATGAAGACTTTAATCGTCAGAAATCCTACTTGGAGGGATTTCAATATTAATTATCTTCATCTCGTAAACACAATTTAATAGAAACAAGTAAAATAAAGGTATTTTATCAAGGTTATATAATCTCAGACCATATCATGAAATTAGTGTGAGCATTTTTCCTTTAAAAAGGTAATTTTGTTTCAAGGGGTTTTCACAAAACCTTCCGTAATACCGAGGTTAGATAAATAATTTTCTGCCCCGTTGAGCGTCTTAATCCAAAAGGGTATTTTAAAAAGTTGACCTTTAGAAATATTTACGATTGTAGCTATAATCAGTGACATAGCGAGGTCGGGTGTCACCCGGTGCGGCACTTAGTGGTGCCACCCCCCCCCCCCCCAGAGGCGTTGCGACCCTTCCCGGGGACAAACTTTCAAGTTTACGATTTGCACCCCCCCCCCTCAAACTTTCGATTTGCACCCCCCTCAAGTTTTTGATTTGCACCCCCCCTCAAGTTTTTGATTTGCACCCCCCCCTCAAGTTTTTGATTTGCACACCCCCCCCCCCCTCAAACTTTCGATTTGCACCCCCCCTCAAGTTTTTCTCTATATATTTTGCTATTTTTTGCCTTGGTGTCACCCCCCTAAATGGTGTCACCCGGTGCGGTCCGCACCCCCGCCCCCCCCCCCCTCGCTACGCCCCTGGCTATAATATATATATATATATATATATATATATATATATATATATATATATATATATATATATATATATATATATATACACATATATATGAATAACTAAAACAGCATGTACAAAAAAAAACATCGTTGTGTGATATGTGAACATCGCGCATTAATATCTGCATACATGTGTTAACAACAGAAAAATATCGATCTGATGTCATATGGAAAATGACGCCAGTTGACCAAAACAAAGTATATGAAGCGTAACGGACTAGATCGAACTCTGAACGAAATAACGGATCGTTCAACGTGTCTGCCATCAGGAATCCTGGACACTGACCTCTCCTGACCGACTTTATCACAGCTGTGGGCTTGATGTTCCAGAAGTTTCTTGTCACAAACAGTTGGGGACTTTACACACAAACTTGCCTCTCGCTGTGGTGCTCTGAAAGGTACACGAATGGTTGATGTTAAAGTAGGCTGAAACTCTCCATATATATATACATATATATATATATGCTCAATATATATATATATATATATATATATATATATATATATATATATATATATATATATATATATATATATATATATATATATATATATATATATATATATATATATATATATATATATATGTATATATATATATATATATGTATATATATATATATATGTATATATATATATATATATATATATATATATATATATATATATATATATATATATATATATATATATATATATATATATATATATATATATATATATATACAAATATTGGTCTAACTATTGAAGGCAGCAACAGCACTTAGTATCAGTGTGTAATATCTCATTGTGAGATAGCTATCTATGCTGTCCGCTTAAAATATTCATTAAAATCTCGAGCTCCCCTCTTCAAAAACCCAGTAGGTCCAACGATTCTTGCCGGATAGGTCATTGCGCTGTTTGACTGTCTAAATTTTAGCCGGGCTGTTTTCTCTGGCTTCTGCTCCCCGTCCTTCGAGGGGGGCGGAACCAGCGGGGTAGTCGGAAAAGAAAATGTCTGGCGAGTTAGCTAAACACGACTCAATACGGGGCCCGTCTCGCTATCGGCAAGTGCTCACCCTGCACTAACAAACACTGGAAAGGTGTTCCAGCGGGCTGATCACGTGATACAAGTCACGTGATTTGAGCGCGAGGTTTCTCCCCGCCCCTAACATGCAATGTTACAACAGGGGGGTTGGATAACAAACTATTGACAAGAGTAGGGGGAGGGGGTGTTCAGACAGGTGTTGGATAAGGTGGAAGGTTACTAAAGGGTAACACACTTGAGGCATCCACCATTGTCACCGGTCGTGGCATACTTGCCGGCAGCCTAAAGGTTGGATACCAGTGGCGAGTGTTACAGTACAGTGATTAAACATTGGTTGGGACCTGGGTAAATGATGTCTTGCTTTTTTTTTACTGACCCCTCCCCCCTCATCTACACACATCACAACACTCCCACACTAAAATGACGTCACGCTTCAGACCTCCCCCATAGCAATTGCAAAATTTTCTTTGTTGAAATCATCTGTAATGACCTTAATACTAAAAATTTTGGCAAATCCAGGTCGAGATCATATCAATTTATTATAAGAAGTCTTTTTAAAAATAAAATAACTGTTACAATTCAGTAGGAAAAAAAACTTTAAAAATTAAATGTAAACCTACGTTTATAATTTCGACATGTATACTTAACACATCTAGAAAAAAAATCGCAGCAAGATACTATACATGTAGCATAGGTAAGATGTTCTCTTATAATATCAACTTTTTTGCGATTTTTATTCTAGACATGTATAGTATACATGTATAGTATACATGTCGCAGGTGTTAACATGATATAAGAGTGTGGTATCGAACTTTATTAAACCCAACTCCCCTTCATTCCACAGTGTCAATTAGCATTTGGACTGACACGTTTTATAACCGTTAAAACAAAAACACAAAGTATCTATACAACTACATGGTTAAAAAATGGTAGACGTGTGTCAAAAATATTACGGATGAAGACATGGGTCATCCATAAACTACCTCAGGCATTTTAAAACGACATTTACCTCCCCTCCCCATTAATCTCCATCATCACATTTTCACAAGCCTGCCTGTATAATGACGTCATACCTCAACGTATCACTACCATCAAAATTGTAATTTTTGTTTTTAAAACAATGTTCTAAAATCATTACGGAGCTCTGTTAACTTTGAGTATATTGTTCACATTTTATAACAATTTAAAAAAAAATGTCATTGAATAAAACAATATACCTTTTTCTGGCTTTACTTTTGAAGCCCCCCTCCCGTTCGTCACACATGATCATAGATGCCCATTAGCAGTCATGTTGTTTCTTAACAACACATAAAACTACGCAAGCTATAAGGAAAACTAAAGAAAGTCTTGTGAAAGTAACCAGTAAACCAGCGAGTCACGGATCAGACCAATGCTGAGAACGATGACACGGTATACTGAACTATCCGGACTTTACCCCACCGGTCTGGTTGGGTGCTGAGAACGATGACACGGTATACTGAACTATCCGGACTTTACCCCACCGGTCTGGTTGGGTGCTGAGAACGATGACACGGTATACTGAACTATCCGGACTTTACCCCACCGGTCTGGTTGGGTGCTGAGAACGATGACACGGTATACTAAACTATCCGGACTTTACGCCACCGGTCTGGTTGGGTGCTGAGAACGATGACACGGTATACTGAACTATCCGAACTTTACCCCACCGGTCAGGTTGGGGTGCCGCCAACCGTGACGGCGGCTGGACTAAACATGAGCTGCCCGGCTGGTCATGTATGGGTTGGACTAGTCGGTACAAGTGAAATAATCCCAGCTTCCATCGTGTTACAGTAGGTAGTGCCGGCTCCGTGGTAAACTACTAGGGTGGGGGTAGTGGGGAGGCGTAAAGATGTTCCGGCTTGTTGGGGATGGGAGGGGGGGATTAGGGGAAATCAGTTACACAAAAAGTTTGGAAACCGTTGATGTGGTAAAACATATGGGACGATTGCAGTGAAACGTAAAGTTAGGTGGAGGTGGGGGGGGGGGGGGGACGGGGACATGAAGTATATATGTAAAGAAAAAATATATCCGTATTTATAATAGTTTAACTAATGTATATATTTTGAAATTTACATATATATGTGTGTGTGTGTGTGTGTGTGTGTGTGTGTGTTGTTTCTATCTTATTCTTACATTTTGGGTGCCACCTCACTCCCTCTACAATATTATCTTTAAATAACACAGTCAACATTTGCCGGTAATATTTTTAGCTTTCTTTTTTTCTTACAGTCCAAATATATTTAAACTGAATAAAAGCCTAAGTTTGAATGATGAAATTATTTTTTTTTCAAATAAAGTTTAACTACATTCGTGATGTATGTAAGATTAGCAAGTAATTTAATACAACTGCTGTTACAAGATTCAAACCGTTCCCAGTTACAACTTCAGTAGTGCTCTATCATGTAGCCAGGGCCTACAGTCTCTAGTTCGTCAGACTGTCGGCTCTTGTTCTTGTGCCCCGAAGACTTAACAAGCTTTTAAATGCTTAAATCAGCTCAGCATTGAATGGTGCTAGACCTACAGCATCTGCTTCAAATAAGACGGAATTAGCAGACCTACGAGTAGGTGGGGGGGGGGGGTGGAGCAAGGCTGCCCGATTGCCGCAACCACTCAAATCTTGAGTCTGCTGTTGTTGAGTTTTTTTTTTTTTTTGACTTGACTTTTGTTGTCATGGTTACTCTAACAGGAAACACGTGCCTTGCTGGTGAGTTCAGCTATCACTGCTAGTGTTGGTTTAACCTCAGCCTCTCATTGTAGGTTTAATTAGCTTAAACTTTAGTCTTTTATTGAAGGTTTATCTAGTTTAACCTGTAACCGCAGGTTAGCTCATACTGTAGGTTTAACTGGTTTAACGGTATAACCTGTTAGACAGTATGACTTTAGCAACGGGTCGGGGTAAATACGGGTTGGGGGTGGGTCAGGGTGGGGGGGGGGGGGGAGGGGGGGGAGGTTAGATGAAGATGGTTTTTCAATTTCCAAAACTTGTTCAAAGACAAAAAGAACAGTCGCTTATCTAAGGACAAACACAATTTGCGATTAAAAGTCTATAGCGTCATGGGTTCTAGGGTGAAACAGGTAGAACTTCAACAGCTGAGGTAAACTAAATCTTTGAATCTCTATATGATGTGTGACTCACCATGATTGAATAACAAAACAAAAACGATTTTTCTACTGGACTGTGACTAAGATTTTCAACTGAACTTCGGATTTGTGTTTTGTGCATTTATTATTTTTTTAATTTTACTTCGAAGATGGAATAAGTGTAGTTTAAATGTATTTCGGGACGTATCTTACTCTCCAGATAAGCCCCATATTTTCGACCCAAAAACTGGCGTTGTAGGAGGGGGTAGGTAGGTGGGGTGGGGGGGGGGGAAATCTCGTTATACCGAGGAAACCTACGAGATTTCTCGAAACCACGATCAGTTGATACTGTCTTTTTGATCGTCACAATTTCTGTTTGAAATAACAGTCATTTTTTGAAACTCAATTTTTTTTTTCAAATTTTACACAATGATGAATCTCAAATACCTAATAATAATATAATTAAATTGTTATTCTAATTAGAAATAAATTTAAAATATTTTAAAATTAATATATATTGACATCTAAAATAAAAGGGGTAATAACAAGGTTTTGGTAATAAATCTAATATTGGCTGGGTTTACGGACGTAGTTGTTAGTGTAAGAATCATTACAGTAGAGGCAACCTCGAATCAAATAGAAAAAAAAACAAAAAACAATAGGACCAATTGTCCTGCTTCGACATAACAGGTCATCATTTCACAATAGATTAAATGAGTGTTTGAATAACGACAGGTGAAAGATGGACGAGCCCTAGACTACAGGTAAGAAATGTAACAAGAGAGCCCTAGACTACAGGTGTGAAATGTAACAAGCTGGACGAGCCCTAGATTACAGGTGAGATATGTAACAAGAGAGCCCTAGACTACAGGTGAGAAATGTAACAAGAGAGCCCTAGATTACAGGTGAGAAATGTAACAAGAGAGCCCTAGATTACAGGTGAGAAATGTAACAAGAGAGCCCTAGACTACAGGTGTGAAATGTAACAAGATGGACGAGCCCTAGACTACAGGTGTGAAATGTAACAAGATGGACGAGCCCTAGACTACAGGTGAGAAATGTAACAAGAGAGCTCTAGACTACAGGTGAGAAATGTAACAAGATGGATGAGCCCTAGACTACAGGTGTGAAATGTAACAAGAGAGCCCTAGATTACAGGTGAGAAATGTAACAAGAGAGCCCTAGACTACAGGTGAGAAATGTAACAAGAGGGCCCTAGACTGCAGGTGAGAAATGTAACAAGAGAGCCCTAGACTACAGGTGAGAAATGTAACAAGAGAGCCCTAGATTACAGGTGAGAAATGTAACAAGAGAGCCCTAGATTACAGGTGAGAAATGTAACAAGAGAGCCCTAGACTACAGGTGAGAAATGTAACAAGAAAGCCCTAGATTACAGGCGAGAAATGTAACAAGAGAGCCCTAGACTACAGGTGTGAAATGTAACAAGATGGACGAGCCCTAGACTACAGGTGTGAAATGTAACAAGATGGACGAGCCCTAGACTACAGGTGAGAAATGTAACAAGAGAGCTATAGACTACAGGTGAGAAATGTAACAAGATGGATGAGCCCTAGACTACAGGTGTGAAATGTAACAAGAGAGCCCTAGATTACAGGTGAGAAATGTAACAAGAGAGCCCTAGACTACAGGTGAGAAATGTAACAAGAGGGCCCTAGACTGCAGGTGAGAAATGTAACAAGAGAGCCCTAGACTACAGGTGAGAAATGTAACAAGAGAGCCCTAGACTACAGGTGAGAAATGTAACAAGAGCCCTAGACTACAGGTGAGAAATTTAATAAGAGCCCTAGACTACAGGTGAGAAATGTAACACGAGAGCCCTACAGGTGAGAAATGTAACAAGAGAGCCCTAGACTACAGGTGATAAATGTAACAAGAGAGCTCTAGACTACAGGTGTGAAATGTAACAAGAGAGCCCTAGACTACAGGTGAGAAATGTAACAAGAGAGCCCTAGACTACAGGTGAGAAATGTAACAAGAGAGCCCTAGACTACAGGTGAGAAATGTAACAAGAGAGCTCTAGACTACAGGTGTGAAATTTAACAAGAGAGCCCTAGACTACAGGTGAGAAATGTAACAAGAGCCATAGACTACAGGTGAGAAATGTAACAAGAGCCATAGACTACAGGTGAGAAATGTAACAAGAGCCATAGACTACAGGTGAGAAATGTAACAAGAGCCCTAGACTACTGGTGAGAAATGTAACAAGAGCCATAGACTACAAGTGAGAAATGTAACAAGAGCCCTAGACTACAGGTGTGAAATGTAACAAGAGAGCCCTAGACTACAGGTGTGAAATGTAACAAGAGCCCTAGACTACAGGTGTGAAATGTAACAAGAGAGCCCTAGACTACAGGTGTGAAATGTAACAAGAGCCCTAGACTACAGGTGAGAAATGTAACAAGAGAGCCCTAGACTACAGGTGTGAAATGTAACAAGAGCCCTAGACTACAGGTGAGAAATGTAACAAGAGCCCTAGACTACAGGTGAGGGATGTAACAAGAGAGCCCTAGAATACAGGTGAGAAATGTAACAAGAGAGCCCTAGACTACAGGTGAGAAATGTAACAAGAGCCCTAGACTACAGGTGAGAAATGTAACAAGAGAGCCCTAGATTACAGGTGAGAAATGTAACAAGAGAGCCCTAGACTACAGGTGAGAAATGTAACAAGAGAGCCCTAGACTACAGGTGAGAGATGTAACAAGACGGATGAGCCGTACGGTAATCTGAGCGTGGGTCAGGCTGCACGACCGACGCCTAAAACATATTTGTACTCACCCCCACGTGACCCGCTGACAGGTAGTTAATGGCGCGCTGGTGCGCGTGCTGTGGTTAATGAAGACAAATGAGATTAAAGGATAAAGATAAGATGAGCGGATTAGTCTCAGCTTGTCCAGGTTAGGTGCCGATTAGAAATACTTTCGATTGGATGCAGGAGAAATTCAGGGGAAATCAATCAAGAGATTAATGATGGCTGGAGTTAGACTCGCTGAATACGTCAAGATTAGCCGGATTAAATTAGACGATCTAGACAAGAAGAAGTCAAGATAGACCGGATAAAATCAAATTTGACCGGCAGATGTAAGTCAGGCCATACCGGCAGATGTAAGTCAGGCCAGCCGGCAGTTGTAAGTCAGGCCAGCCGGCAGATGTAAGTTAGGCTAGCCGGCAGATGTAAGTCAGGCCAGCCGGCAGATGTAAGACAGGCCAGCCGGCAGATGTAAGTCAGGCCAGCCGGCAGATGTAAGTCAGACCGGCAGATGTAAGTCAGACCGGCAGATGTAAGTCAGACCGGCAGATGTAAGTCAGGCCAGCCGGCAGTTGTAAGTCAGGCCAGACCAGCAGATGTAAGTCAGACCAGCCGGCATTAAGTCAGACCCGCCGGCATATGTAAGTCATGCCAGCCGGCAGATGTAAGTCAGGCCGGCAGATGTAAGTCAGACCGGCCGGCAGATGTAAGTCAGACCGGCAGATGTAAGTCAGGCCGGCAGATGTAAGTCAGGCCGGTAGATGTAAGTCAGACCGGCAGATATAAGTCAGGCCAGACCGGCAGATGTAAGTCAGGCCAGACCGGTAGATGTAAGTCAGGCCGGCAGATGTAAGTCAGGCCAGCCGGCAGAAGTTACTCAGTCAAGAAACCAGTGCCCGCTTTGAGCAGTTGTTTCCTTTGCCCGAAAACGCCCTCGCTTAAAATAGGAAAAAAATATCGAACATATGGAAAAAACGGGTGTAAAGTTTCGTCTAACTAAACGGGTGTAAAGTTTCGTCTAATTACTGTTAGGATAATTATTAGGAATGTATAAGCTAACAGTTGTTTTTCGATGTACCAGGAGGAGGGTGGGGAGTGGGGGGGGGGGGGTCTCGAAATATAAGTGGCAAAAATTCTCAACATTTTTCGCAATCTGCACCGGCAGTTATGCGGAAGTAATTAGAGTTAAGTGATGTTTATTAACGCTGATAAGTTTATGGCATTTGGCGATATTTTCACCGGCTGTGCGCCACTGCTGAGTATCTGCAAACAATATATTTAAATTTTATTTTTAATCCAGAAAATATTTGCTAAATTCGGTATTTTGATCCAGAAAATATTTGCTAAATTCGGTATTTTTATTTAGAAAATATTTGCTAAATTCGGTATTTTGATCTAGAAAATGTTGACCAAGGTAAGTATTTTAATCAAAATAATGTTGACTAAGTTTAGTATCTGAATCCAGATAATATTTAAATGACGTAGAGTCGTATACAGATGTTTTTAGTTCTTGGAGGAACAACGAGTCGGATAGTCCACAGATTATGACATGCAAATGAAGTCTAATTTAAACTAAATCTTTACAAATCGTCACAAAAAGCTATAAGTCACATATGACGCCACAGTTCCCCCACTCCCTCACTCCCCCAAGCACACGTTAAATAAACATTACCGTAACGAAAATTATCATGTTTTTCATTATTTTAATTTTAAGAAATACCAACTTTCAAAGAAAAGCACCGGCCCTAAATACATGACGTCATTTAAGGACAGCTCCTTCCGCTTGCGCAATGTCAACAATGTGTTTTCATTTGTACTCACACCCCATATTAGCAGGCTAAATTTAGACCTGTTATTACAATGAACGTAAACATGTTGTGCTATCGTATGCCAAACCTATAAATAGTGACCGGTTAATGATGATTAAATATGTGGATGCTTCACGCAGGGTTAAAGGTTAAAGACGGTGGGTGTCTTAATTGCTTCGAGAATTTTTAATGAGCTCGAGTTTTTTTAAAGTGGGATTCTGGCCAAGTGCTTGGGGGATTTGATTCCGACATTTGAATTTGTTTGACGGTTATTTCACGTAATGAGGCAGCTAGAGCTTCTCAACGGTAAAGTACAGCAGAAATACCATCGCTTAGAGCTTAGAGAAATACCATCGCTTAGAGCTTAGAGAAATACAATCGCTTACAAAAAATACCTTCTGCTTGGGGAAATACCAATCCTTAGAGCTTACAGAAATACCATTGCTTACAGAAATACCATCATTTAGAGCTTACATAAATACCATCGCTTAGAGCTTACATAAATACCATCGCTTAGAGCTTACAGAAATACCATCGCTTAGAGCTTACAGAAATACCATCGCTTACAGCTTAGAGAAATACCATTGCTTAAAGCTTACAAAAAAAATAATCACTTAGAACCTACAAAAATACCATCACTTACAAAAAGTACCTTCTTCTTGGGTAGTTGCAATTATAAATGCTTTCTATTTATGGGAACTGAAACTTCGTTACTTCATAGCCGTCATCAGCATACACCCCCTCCCCCCTATCCCCCAGGCACGATAGGCGCCCCCACGAAATTTTAATTAATGTTAAGTGTTGAAGTCTTTAAAATTATTAAACATTCATCTTAATTAAAGTTAAAAAATAAATTAGCCATTAAGACAGTCCATTAGCTAGCATTTGTATATGTGTTTGGCACTACAAAACACTCGCCTCCCCCCCCCCCCCCCCCCCATTACATTACATTTCTCACATAACCAGAATTAGTTAACATTAACATATAATCACTGACCAGTTACATATGCACAGCTTACATGGGAGAAGGTCATTACCCCCTGTATTTTACCCCCCCCCCCCCACCATACCCAAAATCTGGAGTAGGACACAACACCCCCGCAACCTAACCCTAACTGTAGGTCAATGTTAGAAGAGGGTAGGATGAGAGTTAGGTTAGGGCTAGAGTTAGATCTAGAGTTAAGAAATTTTCTGGAAAGCACAAGAACATTCTACTCTTTGCCATTTCTATTGTTTGGCATTCGATAGAATGCCTAGTAATAAAATGAAATTATTTACTTAGTTTTCTGCCAGCCTATTTTAGGCATTATAGACAATGCCTACTTCCTCACTATGCCTATAACAAGAATAAAGTTGTCTAGAGAGAGGGAGGGGGGGGTAATTACCATGAGGGCAATTAACACACGGTGTTATTGACGGAAGGGGGTGGGGGGGGGGGAAAGGGTATGTAATGGAATTTCCGGAAGTGGGTGAAATTGCTAGTGGGGGGGGGGGGGTAGTGTCTTAGACCCAGCTAACATATCCCCGTAAGTAGTTTACACTAGGTAGGCCTACACCTACAACATACACATGTGTTGTTTACATATCCCATAAGTAGTTTACACTAGGTAGGCCTACAGCTACAACATACACATGTGTTGATTACATATCCCGTAAGTAGTTTACACTAGGTGCGCTTACACCTACATTGATCACATACACACGAGTTTCTTACACACCAGAACTAGTTCACATTACGGAAAAAGTTTCCAGACTTTTAAATTCTCTGGGTTTTTTTTCCTTATCTTGTGTCACCGTATCGCGTCCTAATGCGGTGTTCTCAAGTTTTCTTTCCGGCGTCTTACACATTTAATTTGGGTGACTAAGACGAGGGTTAAGAGTCCTCTTATTGGCCGTTTCGTATTTTCTTTTGAACTCTTGTTCGCTATGTTTTAACGACACTCGATTGGTATCGTTGTTTGCTTGTAAAAAACCCTCCATCCCGGCTCTATCACGATTCATCAGCATCCATACAAAAAAAATTCCTACTAGACCCATTTAGAAAAACACGCGCTTACATATTAATGCCTTGAATTAATATTTTAATAGTCAAACTCAGTGTAGAACTTGATAAATATTTTACACAGGGCCTAATTTTTTTTTATTAACGTAAGAAAGCGATTTGCATATATAATATATATCTTGGGGGTCGTCCATAAATGACGTCACACTCGTAGGGGGGGAGGGGTCCGTAATTTTGTGACGTTGTGTGATGAGAGGGAAGGGGGTCAGATTGTGTGACGTCACACTTTTGCATTATAAAAAAGCAATGTTAGAAAACAAGTTTAGCCGTTATTTCGCGTTTTAGAAAACTGTTTTAATAAATTGTAATAAGAATTGATTAAAATACTCTATGTTGAAAGTGTTCAGACAAGATTTTGGAAAAATGGAAAAATTCAACTGCAACTTTGAGGAGGGGTTGTAGGCTGAGGTGTGACGTCATTTTAGGGGGGGGGGTCTGGCTTTGTGTGACGGAGGGGAGGGGGGGGGGGTAAAAATCGTCCAAAAAATCGTGACGTCATTTATGTATGACCCCTTTATGCTAACCTTCAGATTCTCATTTCTTTATTATCTCCCTTCAATTTTTTAATGCTGTATCGCCAACGGTTGTATTAAAAATCAATGTAGACGGCAAATGATTTCTAACGAATTGGCTTACGTCAAGTTGAAATAACATAAGAACGGTGTTAGTTTTTTTTATTACAATTTTTGAAGCAAAACAAATAAATAAATGTACCTGAGCTTTCACCCCCAAACAGTTTTTCTTTCTGGACGAGCAGACATGTTTTTTTATACATCTGCCAAATTTGTTTAAACATTTGAAGTCGTCCTTCTGACAGCTGGGGCAATCGGGTTCCTCTATGAACGCGCATGCGCGACAGGAAGTGTGTTGACACTTGCCGTGACACTCGATCACTGTGTCTACAACATCACTGAGGAATAAGCGACACATTACAAAATGTTATAGACACTATATCCGAAGTGCTAATTAAAACATTTTAACAATTAATAAAAATAATAATAGCCTTAACAGACTAGTTAACTAAATAAGCATCCAAATGAGACAGAAGTTTCAGGACAGAACACAGATATAGGCTCCAGACAAGTTGTATCTGCTCCTGTTATAGAGAGCACAAGGACAAACCCACAAACTAGTTTTTGACAACAAATACAGAAATGTAATCCGTTAAAAAGTAATTACAGTTTTTTAAATATTTTGTAAGAATAGGATGAACGCAGAATTTGGTTGTGTTAGTATCGTCTCCTTAACTCTAGCTATAGTCGGTTAATTATTATTATAGTCGATTAATTATTATTACAGTCGACTATTTATTATTATAGTCGATTATTTATTATATTATAATCTATCTATATATCTATATAAAGCAATGTATGTTTGTGTGTGTGTGTGTGTGTGTCTGTTTGTCTGTTTGTTTGTCCTTTATGCATTACTACACCTCTCATTACATCGCCGTGAAACTTTGGGAAGTTGTTGAGAATATTCCTGGGGAGGTTTCTGCGAAAAAAAAAATTCAAATTCGCAGGGGTGGCGCCCCGGCAGGGCGCGATTTGTTTTTCTCTATATACGGTATATACAAATTAAAAGTAGATTTTTTATTTTGACACCATTCATCTGATCGCTATCAAACTTTGGTGAGTTCATTAGAACACTTTAAGGAAGGGTTCTGTACAAAAATCATTTTTAATTTCGCAAGGGCGGCGCCACTGGAGTCTGGAGGGTGCGATTTCTCTCTATATACCGTATATAAAAAGTGCATTGCCGTGACACTGTTCACACGATCGCCATGAAACTTTGGGAAGATGTTGAGAATATTCCTGAGCTGAGGAGGTTTCTGCGCTAAAAACATTTTCAAATTCGCAGGGGTGGCGCCCCGGTAGGGCGCGATTTGTTTTTTTTCTATATACGATATATAAAAATAAAAGTCGATTTTAGTTTGACAGCGTTCACCCGATAGCCATGAGACTTTAGGGAGTTGATTAGAACACTCTAGGGAAGTGTTCTGTTAAAAAAATAATTCTGAATTTCGCAAGGGCGGCGCCACGGGAGGGTGCGATTTTCCTCTATATACGGTATATAAAAATAATAAAAGTGAATTGCAGTGACACCGTTCATCCGATAGGCATGAAACTTTTGGGAGTTCATTATAAAACAACTCTAGGGAAGGGTTAAGTAAAAAATCATTTTTAATTTCGCTATGGGGCGTTACAAACGATTACTAAATTGAATCAGGCGTGTCATCTGGCGCACTGGTAGGGTGCGATTAGGCTGTAAATAAAAATGTCTGTTTCGACCCCCAAAGGCTCACATGGGCCGCTGAGGGCCAAGTAATACGTTTTATTTTAATAATCAGAAAAATTAACCAAGGTTAGATTATTAACTGGGATGTTTCTTTTTGTCCGTAAAAAAATCCAAACAGTTTCGTCACTTTGCGAATGATGCAATTAGTATCTATTTTTAGATAATCCAAACAGAAATTGAGATCGAGCATCTAAGAATAGACCATTAGTAACGCTAACATATTGCATCAGTCACACTGATGTTTAAAACGCGTGAAATAATTTTTTTACGTGTTAAATAACAAATCCTGTTCATTTGTGTCACTTTAGTGAATGACGCAATCTGCATCATTGTTAACAGGATGCTATTTTAATTAGCCAGGGGTCGTACGCCGAACTTATGCAGTAGTGTAATCGGGGGGGGGGGGGGGGGGGCGGGGGGCTCCTGAGAACGGGCCTCTACGTCTCTGACACATGGGCGGTCACCGAAGTTTGTTCGACCATATTATTTCGGTGAGTGATTAATGTACTCTCAAGGTTTTCATGCGGTAGTGTAGGTAAACCCGTGTCCCGATATTTATGATTCAAGCGCAGGCATTGTTTACATTTAAATAACACATTTTTAGAAAAGAAGGTCACGCGTCTAAGATTGGTAACGCGTTGGTGAAATTCTTCTAATATATTTCGTCAAACTTTCTTCTATCCCCGCGGCAACGCGCGGGGGGGGGGGGGGGGGGGCGGGTACGCTAGTTGTGTTATAATTTATAAAGACTAGATGGTTAAGAATACAACACTGGACCTTGGGTTAAGTTCTTTTTAGTCTAAAGCCGTCGATGTTATAAACAGTGATGTTTATAACCAGGGATGTTTAAAACCACTGATATTTTTTACCAGTGATGTTTATAACCAGTGATGTTTTAACCAGTGATGTTTATAATCAGTGATATTTATAACCAGTGATGTTTATAACCAGTGATGTTTATAAAAAGGATATTTATAACCAGTGATATTTATAACCAGTGATTTTTATAACCAGTGATGTTTATAACCAGTGATGCTTATATCCAATGATGTTTATAACCAGTGATGTTTATAACCAGTGATGTTTATATACCACAAGTTTCGGTGCATTGTTTGTTCAAAATGTCGGGCTAGTCGTAACTTTAAAAAAATGACCCAAAAGAAAAAAGGTTAAAATGTCCTGAAAAATGCAGGACTGACATTATTAATAGAAGCCGCCTCAGTCAGGAGAAATTATGAGTTGAGAAAGGGGTATAACCAGGCGGAATAGAAAATAATTAAAAACGCTTTAATTAAATTAATTTAAAAACGCACTTAAGGAAAGCAGTCTAAATTATAAAAAATTAATGTTGATGTATGTGAATTTGGGTGAGAACGAGGGGGAGGGGCTGAGTGGGCGGCTCAGCGTTTAGCTCGCCCCCGGGTAAAACCCACAAATGTATTTGTTTTGATTGTATATCTTAGATAAACATTTCATTGCAAATTTCTCACAACAGATACGCCAGCCGGGGAGGGGTGGCGGGGGATGGGCTGGTCTTAAACCGGAAGTTATTACTTGTCTTAATGTGGCACTTTGGGCACGCGCTTTCGTAGGAGTCATTGCCCTTGGCGTTTTACGAATGTGAGTTGAAATAATTTCGCGTCTGCAAAAGCTGATCTTTTAAGTAATTTCTTCCATTTGTTTTCTTATGGTAAACAGGTGCTAAAAAATTATCTTTTTATCTTTTTTTAAGTCTAGTCTAGGTCTAGATTTTAGATCTAGATCTAGAGATCTAGATCTAGACTAGTTAATTTAGTAAAATCTAGTTTTTTTTTGTTGTTGTTTTCATTTTCAGTCGAGTCACAATAGTTTTTAAAAAAAATCTGAAATAGTAGATCTGTAGTGCACTAATCTTAACTAAAACAAACCACACAACTTATTTTAATATGAGAAGTGGAGTTTGCTTAGTTAAGCTTAAGTTGATAGCAGAGAGAAAAGAGCGGAGCTAGAAACAGCGATAAAAGTATTAACGAGATCCTTGTGTACATACATTTTAGGCTGGCCAGATTAATTGGATTTCACTGAGGTCAAACTAAGCACAGCGTGGGGGTGACAAATAAAAATACGTTGGCAAACTTGGCTTGGTGTGGCTAACATTTCAACAGGCTAAACGGTTGTTTACGAATATCAAACGCTGAATAGTATAAAAAAGCAGATCGACTAATAGCCACCACATGAAATATAACAAAACAAAAATACTAAGCGATAATACATAATTAAATAAGTAATTTGTTTAAAATACAACTAACAACAGCTGAATAACAACCGTCCTGCTCTTTCTAACCAACTTGTGCAGTTTTCCAAGAAACAACCAACATTACTCAATGATTTATGTTAAAAAACGTAGAAGATTAAAGAAAACAATACTGAAATTAATTATTGGTTACTAATAATACCTAATGTAGGCTATAGGTGTATATTGTCTTAATGACAAAAAGACATCATCACTTTTAGTTTCTTTCCCACAACCAGAGGCGTAACGACCCTTCCCGGCGCCCGGGAACAAACTTTTGATTTGCACCCCCCCCCCCTCGAACTTTTGAACTTTTGATTTGCACCCCCCTCGAATTTTTCATTTGCACCCCCCCTTCCCCTCAAACTTTCAATTTGTTTTTCCAACCCATTTTGGCGCCCTCCCTAAGGTCGGCGCCCGGGGACATATGTTCCCCCCGCCCCCCGCCCCCTCACTACGCCTCTGCCCACAACCTTTAATGCACTTTTAATTCGAGCTGATCAAACAATTGAATTGGCTATTCCTTATCCACTTCCATTTCATCACTTTATTTAGTTCTCATACTGCCAATGTACCTATTTACCGTAGGAGAGATCACTCTAATTTTCTTTTATCTTTGACGCAACACTGATCCAAACACAATTGTTTTTTTTTAACTTCATTATTTCCTTGTGGTCGCCAACTTGTTCAAGATTTTTGTTTTAGTTTCGTCTGCCTGCAGGTTATAACTGTATTAAATCCCTGCCGAGTGCATGGTGACCACTGTAGTACTGCCCATGGGTCGGCAGTGATAACATGAGAACCATCGAACTGGTGGTTTGTGTTTGAGTCTTAGACAGACACATGGAACAGATGGTGGGAACCTAGTCATGTAGTTAAAGTTAGTGTTAATCCAGTTTTCGTCATTTAGGCTAATCCACTTTTCGTCATTTAGGCTAATCCACTTTTCGTCATTTAGGCTAATCCACTTTTCGTCATTTAGGCTAATCCAATTATCCTCATGATTAAATTTTTATTGAAGCAATCATTAGTCTACCATTAATTGAAATCGTCTTCATCAAAAGACATCAGGAACTTATATCACGTGATGGCCGGCCACCTGCGACAGGCATGCGCGCAGGGAATGTGTGAGTTAACCATTCATGCCCCACCCTGCTCTGAAATGTCCACGCCACTGTGTCAGACCAGGATAAAGATATTTAAACATTTAAAGATACCAAGTTCGTCGATCACGTCATCGTGTTTAATGATGAACTAGAATATATCGTTATAATCTATCGTGTTTAATGATCAACTAGATTATATCGTTATACTCCATCGTGTTTAATGATCAACTAGAATCTATCGGTATAATCCATCGTGTTTAATGATCAACTAGAATCTATCGGTATAATCCATTGTGTTTAATGATCAACTAGAATCTATCGGTATAATCCATTGTGTTTAATGACCAACTAGAATCTATCGGTATAATCCATTGTGTTTAATGACCAACTAGAATCTATCGTTATAATCCATTGTGTTTAATGATCAACTAGAATCTATTGTTATAATCCATTGTGTTTAATGATCAACTAGAATCTATCGGTATAATCCATTGTGTTTAATGATCAACTAGAATCTATCGTTATAATCCATTGTGTTTAATGATCAACTAGAATCTATCGGTATAATCCATTGTGTTTAATGATTAACTTACTTTAAATTATCGCGTCTTTGTATTTAAGATGACCTAGAATCTATCGTTATAATCCATCGTGTTTAATGATTAACTTACTTTAAATTATCGCGTCTTTGTATTTAAGATGAACTAGAATCTATCGTTATAATCCAATGTGTTTAATGATCAACTAGAATCTATTGTTATAATCCATTGTGTTTAATGATCAACTAGAATCTATCGGTATAATCCATTGTGTTTAATGATCAACTAGAATCTATCGTTATAATCCATTGTGTTTAATGATCAACTAGAATATATCGTTATACTCCATTGTGTTTAATGATCAACTAGAATCTATCGGTATAATCCATTGTGTTTAATGATCAACTAGAATCTATCGTTATAATCCATTGTGTTTAATGATCAACTAGAATATATCGTTATACTCCATTGTGTTCAGAGTTTCATCCAGACATCCCTTCGGGGGGGGGGGCTTAGCCCCCCCCCCCCCCGAAATTTTTTTACCGCCCCCACCCCCCGAACGAAATGAAATGTATATAATTTATATAGAAAATATATACTTTTAACAGTGTCCGCCCCCCCCCCCCCCCGAAGAAAGTCTACCGCCCCCCCCCCCCCCCCCCCCCGAAAATTTCAAGTGCCCCCCGGAGAAAAAAGTCTGGAAGAAACACTGATTGTGTTTAATGATCAACTAGAATCTATCGTTATACTCCATCGTGTTTAATGATTAACTTACTTTAAATTATCACGTCTTTGGATTTAAGATGACCTAGAATCTATCGTTATAATCCATCGTGTTTAATGATTAACTTACTATAATAAGTAGGCTATGACAAAAAAAAATCTATTTATTTGATTGTATCGAAAGCAAAAATAAAATGTAAATGCTTTCAATTAAACGTAAAAACACATTCGACTGCTCGTAAACTCCGACCGAGATCGTTTTTTTGAGTCCCAATCTGTGCATGTTTATTTCGGTAATTTTAAATAAATAAAGACTTGTTTTTACGGCTACGGCTATATGCAGTTTTTTTTATCAGGAGCAGCGAGCCAATTAATTTACTAAATCGTGACGGTGAGATCTCTTCGTTAAAAAAAAAGTTTCGTTTCCTAAGCAGACGATAAATCCATCTCACTCGGCACCTCTGGGTCGTGTTTGAGCCGGGCTACCTGGAGATGGAAGATTTCTTTGGATCAGCCTGATATCTGGGCTTTAATTAGAAGAACCGCCTACATTTTATAGCCCGAGTTTTTGGCTCGGAGAGACCAAATTGGCAGAAAAGGTTGTGGTTAATGGGTGGAGGCGGGATCAAGTAGAAAGGGAAGTAATCACTTTCCGGACTAAAAGAGACCGATTTTTTCCTTTCTTTCAAATATCTACCAAACAAAAAGTTAAAAAGAAAAAAGATTTTTGTTAGTATTTCAATTCTACCATGAGAAAAAGACTTAAGTTAATGTAAGAGTTGCATTGGATCATTGTTTTATCTAAAATAAGTTTGTGGTATTTTAAAAAAACTAAACAAAACACAAACCTACATAGGATACAAATAATATTATGTTAAATCTAATTTCTAATCCATCGAACGTTTGTTTGAACCATAGAAATATTTGAAGAAAAAAATAGTCTTTTCCATTGTTGTCTCGTGATAACTAAACAAAGACTTCTTTGTTAATTTAAAGAAGACACTTGTTTCAAAACAAAGTCATGGATCGATAATTGTCTCTGAAAGTCAAACATTGAAGTTAAAATTAAATTTTAATTTCAAAATCATTTTAAATATATATTTTTACAGTAGTTTTCTAGTTTCAGAGATTTTATTTTAACATCTAAAAATTTTTTTCCCATATCAACAACGATACAAGAGAAACATCGTACAGCGGAGCTGTATCTTAAAAACAAGGATCGCAATCGTATCTTCATTACACGAACGTGGCGTACTTTTAGCCGCGAACGTACATGAAACTCAGGCATTTCCAAAAGCTATTTTTGACAATTCTCTCGTACGTGGGGTGTTCGTTTAAATATTGTAGTCCGGTTAAAAAAACAAGAACTAAAGCTTTGAAGTTTTATTCAAAGTTGAATTTGATGTTATGTTTAAGTTGATATACAAAGTTGATGTAAATTAAATTATATATAGCTCTCACGTGATGGGATACGATGTACATGTGTTAGTTCTTTTAAATCTACAGGGGGGGGGGCATGGGTACATAGAGGGGGTAGGTAAGGGAGAGGTGTGAGGTTAGTAGGGAGGGATTAAGGTATAGAGGCGTGTGTCGGGTATTAAGGGTGGGTAGGTGTGGGTGTGAGCTAGATGGTTGGGGTTATAAAGGGTTGCTTGTGGAGAATTAAGGGTCTTTGGGGTATGTAGCACTGAGTGTGTGTGAGGTATCTAGGGCGTGTGGGGGTATGTGATAGAGGTTGTGTGGGGTAGGTAGAATTGAGTGTGAGGTAGCTAGGTGTGTGTGGTCGATGAGGGAGGGGTAGAGTTGGGGAGGTTTGTGTAACGACAGTTATAATCAACTCGTATTTATTAGGCAAGCCACGACGTGTGCTTGTTAAGCCTGCTAGACAATTAAGTTTGAAACTCGATTTGAAAAAAAAATATTTTGTTTAATTACCATTCACCTCCAGCCTGCTGTGCCTGCCTTCCCCAGGTGACTGACCATCACGTGACTAAGTTCCAGATGTCTTTGAGTAAACACGACTTTAATCTATGGGAGACTAACGATTGCTTCCACTTGTCGCTCTTAATTAAAATGTAATCACGAGAAAAAGTGGATAAGCCTAGGAGTTTAAATGAAACCACCCTTAACAGACTATTTAAGCGTGTTAATTGTTTTGGTCGTTGTCAGGAGTTTACAAACTTAGCAAAATTATCTTCTACGTAAAGGGTTGGACCAGAGGCGTAGTGAGGTTTTCATTTGAGGGAGACAGACGAGTGCGCAA